>NC_031971.2:32606167-32906167 GCF_001858045.2 Oreochromis niloticus | reverse complement strand
AGGATTAGCTTTTGTATTTGAGTTCCAGTTACTGTTTGGTATTTATGTATTGCCTGATTTCTGCCTTGATTTCTTTATATTCCACAGTGAGCCTGATTCTTGGTCATATTTTAAACCTTTGGTTTCCTTCTGTATGGGATGAGTTTGTATGAATATCCCAGTCTTTCTATTAGCTTTTGTTGAATTGTGCGTCATGCCACCTTTTTGCCTTCTCGTGGTTTTTCCAGGTTTGTGGTGTCTGTGTTTGTATTTGAGCCTTTGAATAAAACTCATCTTTTGTTTCATTACTTTGAGTCCTGGTCTGCATTTGGGTCCACTTTTTGAACTGAATTCTGATCCATCCATTTTCTTAACAGCTTATTCAATCCAGGGTCATGGGGGCCCTGAAGCCTATCTCAGCTGACTTTGGATGAGAGATCAGGTGCACAGAGGACAAGTCGCAAGCCCATCATAGCAAGCTGCTTCCAAGAATTTCATATGCAATCTAAGCAGATTTCCCAAACCACCAACCAATGCCTTTTTAACGGTGTTTTTCTGTGACATCATGGTTTAACTGTCCCACAGCAGCAGGCACCCTGTACCACTGTAATAAGTGTGGTGCACAAAGTAATGTGTATCTATAATGCATGAACCAAGAAGTAGACAACATGAGGATTTCAGCAGCTTTACAGAAGAACGGTTGGACATAAAGACCATTTAGTGTTCAGTGTGAATTTTATCTGATGAATATTTCAAATACACTTTAATAGAATTTTCCATAGGCATATGTTGCTGTTAGACAGAAACCATGGAGATGAAAGGTAGAGGCTTCGGGCTCTGCTTCACTGTTTAATAAAACACTTTGTTTGTGTCTTCTAAACACCTCTTAAAACCTCATGCACCTGTTCTCTGTTTGGTTAACCTGCTGCTGAATGGATATCACACCTGCTATTGAGACAGCAGCTATCAGCTATGAAATAAACTGTCATCTGTCTAACATCTATCTCATATAGTAGTTTAGAAACATCATATAAAAACTAAATGGTGCTGCTATGTGCGCCATATTAAAGGGGTTATTTTTACACATTTATGTGGTTATTTTTAAAGGAAAGGACTATTTAGGGAAGCTGTCAGAAAAATGACAGACCAGCCTGCCAAAGCAAAGAGAGACCTGCGCGTGTGATCTCTAAAGAGGATTGTGTTTGCAAGCACTCGTGAGAAAAATAAACCAGTGAAATGTCTGAAAGAGAGAAGAGCCTCACTGATCTAATTAGGCTACGAACACTCACACTGCTAGATGTAATTTTAGGTGATGAGAGCCTGTTTGGCAATATTTTTCTGTTCTCTTGCTTTTCACCTTCAAGGCCTACAACCAGTGTGATTATCTAAACTACAGTAAATCCACATTGAGATTTTATCATCCTAACTACTCATTACCATTACTTTGTTCATATAAAAAACACTTTTTTATTTTCAAATTAATGTGTTTGTTCATTTTTCACTCCTTCAGCTAATCTGAGAAGAATCATGTTGCTATGCTGTAAGCAGATAATGGCACTGACGTTTGAGGAACAAAGTCATTGAACCATTATGTCAATTATTTAATAGTGAGGTGGGGAAAGGGCCCAGATAAAAGCAGACCAGTAAGATGGTGATGTCTTCTGACTGCTTGTTTAGAAAACTGAAAACAAGAAGAAAAGAAACACAGCTGAAAACCTAAAGCTAGGCGTGTGGCTGTTGCCAAATTTCTACAGTGATTAATAATAATTCCGGATTAATTTTCTGTCCGTTAGTTAAATGAATAATTGATCAGTAGCACAGGGCCACAGAGGGGACTGCTTTCAGTTAAATTTATAGCTAATGACTCAAATAATACCACTATTGCTATTATTTACCCATCTTTTATTTCACATACAATCATTTAGGTGTAAATCAAACACTTCTTTACGTTAACTGCATTTATTGCTTACATTGGAAGACATTTTTTTTCTTGCTGAGCCCTTCATATGGAGCATTATTTATCTTACCACTATTATTATTAGTAGTGGTAGTAGTATAGTTCCAACTTAAAAATACTCAACATATGATGGCGACCTGACATTTTTAGATCTATTAGTTCACATTCTTATTATTAAAACGATGGAGTAAAGTTCATTTCAAAGGAAAATACTTGTGAGATCTGAATAATTGATCAGATTATGCTGCTGTTTGGGGAAGCTGTAGAGCAGGGAGTTCACGTGCACAGACACGCACTAATTGTTTGATTGTGGTTTGTTAAAAGTGCCATAGTCGAATCATTGAGCCGTCAAACCAAAACTTTCGTCACCGCAGTGAAGGCGCACTTCTTAGCGGAGATTTGAGCCAGGCCAGCAAACAGCGCCAAATCATTAAAGAATACTATTAAAAACAAACAAAAGCAAGAGTGACATGACGACACGCCTACCTGTGAGTGGGTCGTAAGATCTGTCCAGCTCTCTGGAGTCTGACAAACTCTGATCCTGACTCGTGGATTTCATGCTTCCCTCCCTCTCAGTTCTTTTCGAATCACCAAGCTGAACCTGCAGGATCTGTGCGAGCCGCAGTTTATCTACGACTTCAGCGCATTCACTCCCGATTGCATGTCACTTTTCTATGAGCATCAGTCAGTGTGGGCTGCAAATAAATGAACGATGGAGACGCAAAAGTCCGCGCAAAGCTCGTCTGTCTGCTCCCTGCACTCCCAACTACAACCCTCTCTCCTCTTCGCGCTTATCAACAGCGCAGCAGAGTTTGAGGGACTTCGGTGGGTCTGAGGTTCTAATGTACTGCTGACTTTAATTTTCTGCCAAACATCCAAAGTCCGCCTGCCAGCTGGAGCGTGTACAGGTGTCCTTGCAAAGACGCGAACAGAGAGAAAGAGAGAGAGAGAGGTAAACCATCAAAGCTGGGAGGAGTGATGAAGCAAAAGAGGGAGTGGCACAGCAGAGGGATGTGGGAGCCTGTACCTACTAATCTATGCCTGGCTCTCTGATGGATGGTCTCACCTTGGACTTGAGGCGCTCGGCAGCCTAATACTTGCGGATCAATATCCTGTCAGCTTCACGTCCTTGAGTTGGCTCAGCAGAGTAAAAGGATGACTCACTCGTATTTCATCAAGGTCGTGATTAGAGGAAAAAAATTTGAATATTATCTCCATAAATGCGCAACATGGAGACGGAGGACGCCCCGGGTTTGCTGGATGAACTCTAATATTTCAGCAGATTTGTTTCCCATCAGGAACCTCTTTTTAAAGTACTCTCATGAGAAAGTACTGTTATGAGCCTGTCTGGGACATCTTCAAGGTTAAGGGTTGTCTAGGGAGCTACTGGGGCTCATTGAAGTCTTTCAGTATGTTTTAGAATCCGTTTCTCCTTCATTCTTGTGACTGGTGCGTTATTGCTTTGGACAGGCATGAATTGGGATACAAAGCTACAAACTGTTAGTCTTTTAGCACTGTTAGAGATATATTACATGAAAGCTCCTGTGTTTGAGAATCTCTGAGACCTAAAAAGATGTTCATCAATACACCGAAAAAGGTTCTTACGGTTAGAATTCCATATGACTTCACAGATCACTTTATCACCATTTCTTTGACATTTGATTTAATGCTATAGGTGCTTTTTGTACACTGTAGAGGCACTCTTTCATAAAGTTGCACCTCTGTGAGGGTGTAGCTTTTACAGCTGCACTTTAAGCTAAACATCAGAGGTGGAACCAAGAGGTGGATGAACCTCTAGCCACCTATACAAACAGTACTGAAGCCTATGTGAGCAATATGAACATACAACTGGAATTACATGCAGCAACTAGTGTTTCTCAAACCAAACTTTTCTCTGTTCCCCACATGGCAAATTTCAATTTGAGGTTTATCAAAAAATATTAGACTCAAAACATGTAGACAAATGTACTGATTTTCAGCGGGTATGATATTTTTACAGTTCCCCGTCTCACCAGCGTAGAAGAACTTGCACTAAATAGAACCAAAGTAAACCAGAATATTGGATAAATTGAAACTCTTTACCTGATAATAGCAACATCTAAGGACTTTTTTTGTAAATATCTTGTTTTCAGAATTTTCTCTTCTTCAGCCTAAAAATAAGAAATACTCAAGACCCGGTGCCACATAACTCGAAGTTTTTGGGCTCATAATAAAACTAGAATGGGAGCTTTACAGCTTTATAGTTGTTTCCAAATGAAAAGCAACACTTTTCATGATTAGCAAATGGACTTTTGCCTTTGAATCTAATTCTCTCATACACAGAGTGATGTAAGTGAGAATACCTTTTCCAGGAAAAGCTGAAATAATCCTTGTTGGGGATAAATGGAGCTTCTTTAAAGACCAGCCAGCGAGTGAGGGATTATTGTGTCCCCAGTCAGAAGACTGATGGGGAGGGGAGAAAATATCTGTCAGCTGCTGGAAAAAGAGGAAAGCGCAAGGCAAAGGTAGGACACAAAGAGAGGTCTGGAGAAGCAAAAAATATCAAACAGAGGGATAGTGGTGCATCTGAAGAGGAGGCTGAAGCAACAGAAGGAACACAGACATGAAAGAGAAATAGGAGAAGACGGAGGTAACACAGTGGAGAGGTATTTGAATATATTATGCGCCTGGGGACTGTTAAATCTCGCAGTATTGATGGTGTTTATCTCCCACAGGGGTTTACAGAGACATTTAGCACCTCTGCAGGCTGGAAAGTGGAGCCGACAGATAACCAATAATGAGCTCTGATTGATGCCTGGAGTTATGCACAGTGCAGAGCAATGTTGCAGGTGGCAAGCAGCACACACACACACATGCAGATACAGTAAAAGTATACAGGACAATCCGGCAACAAGTACAAGCTTCCAGAGAAAAGGACAAAAAAGTGGTGCCGCATGACCTAAGGAGTTGTGCGCCTGCTCCAGTCAGTCTGAGTTGATCTTGTGTTTTCTGCAGATACAAGAACACGCAAATAAAGAAATGAAGGGTTGACAGAGGGAGGGGGAAGTTCAGCCAAGACAAAGTAGGCAATCTCCCCTCAGATGAATATTTGATGAGAAGGCCGATATGCCTAAATGAGACATTATAAATACACTGCAGCGTTAATGGGTTGTCACAGTAAAACACCCGGGCTTGGATCAATCCGACCGTCTAAGCCATCGTCAGTGCACACACGAACACACACACACACACACACTGCAGAGATTATATCAAGGAGTTAATATAGTGCCCAGTATATAATGCTGACAAATGTATCAGGGGGTTTCATGTAGATTAATATAAGGGGACTGTAGTATAGCAGGTTAAATATTATGTCACTCTTTCTGTAGCACTCACAGGGGCAAATACACACACTTTCCACAGTGCAGCATCATCCCCAGTATATACAAAACTACATCATTATCTCAGGAACAGGTTGTACTAACATAACATGTGTCCATAAGAGGCTCGTCATTGTGTTTTTCTTGCTCACAGCTTTAATTAGATGTATGAGAGAGGCAGAAAAAGGAAAAAGCAAATGTGAAAAGAGCAAAGTTGTTTCAGTAGTTGTTGTGTTGATGGGACTGACAGGTGACTCTGGTTGCAGCTACAAAAGAAAGACATTTTTTGCTTTCACTGTTAAAAAATTACTGATATCTAGTAATGAAGAAAGAAAAGGAATCACCATCATTTTTTTTAGAATTTATATTTCTAAAAAGAAATTAACTTTTAACTGGTGTTATTTTAGCTGACAATAAACATCTGACTGCTGCATTCCTACTCCTTACAGTTCCCTAAGGATTACTATGAGCTGTATGTGCAAGTATCATAGACCCAGCTGTTGCATCTCTGACACCTAAATGTTTTAAGCAGTTGTTTGAGAAAGGACAGAGAAGCAGGAGGTGGTGTACCACCACTGTCTTCTTTTGGAATTTCTAATCATCTGTCTTTCTTCAAAATATTACAATAAAAGCAGTGTGTTTGGATTGGTTTGGTTTGGATTGGTTTGGTAGCAGTGCTTTTGTGCTTCTTTATACTAGAACGTGTCACAGCCGTCCTTGTGTCATGTAACAACTTGTCCCAAACTGGAAATTGTGATAATGTTAGGTATAAACCTCACAGTTAACTTAACATTGGACTGGAGACAAAGCAAATGCCACTGTAGTGGTTCCTTTACTCATTAGACAAAAAACACAAAGTGAATATTTTGAGTTTTCTAAGTTCTATTACATTAAATGTATTTTTTCTGAATTTCAAGGTAAAGGATAACATTGTGTTTGGTGTGATCTTTACTGAATGTGAAGATGAAACTGACCATAGAATATACATGCACAGGCCACTACATTAGACACACCACTTCAAATTGGTCAGAGTATTTCTGAAACTGCAGATCTCCTGTGATTTTCCCACACAATCATCTCTGGGTTTATAGTGAAATGGCTGCAAAAGAGAAAGAAATCTAGCGAGTGGCTGTTCTCTGGGAGAATGGACTGCCCCGAGCTTCGAATTCCGACTTGTCCTATAACATTTGGAAGGTAGGGTCAGAGTGAATCCTTGGATCCATCCTGCCTTGTATAAGTGGATCAGGCTGCTGATGGTATAATGGTGTGGAGAAAATTCTCTTGGCAGACTCTGGACCCCAACTGAGCATTGTTTAAAAATCACGCCTAACCCGAGTATTGTTGCTGACCATGTCCATCGAAACACCAGTGTACCCATCTCCTGCTTGATGCATCTTGCAGGATAAAATAACATGTCACACATTTGAGTTCAGTGACAATGACTGTAGTCAGATGATCTCCAGCCAGGAGGTCTCAGTCCAAGAGCGTACCATTCTTTCTTGCTGTGAGGCGACAGTGCTATCAACTTGATTGTGCCACCTATTCATTTTTTAAATTACAGTACTAATGACATCAGCGATCATCAATCAGGTGATCATACAAAATAAAATCAGCTGCTAGACCAAATCTCTGCTAGTTGCACAACAATCGTGGGGTGCTGGGGTCACCATCGTCCCCTCAAAGGTAGCTGTGACTCTTTAACTGCTTTGTGTTAATTATTAATGGTAAGTGCTTCTTTCTATTTTAACTTCCACTCATACAAATCAACTCAATAGTTTTCAATTTTAGGCCCAAATGTGATGCAATATTTATGCGTTTTGGGGCTACAGTCACTTTCCTTTCTACTCTAACCGGCCTTAAACACAAACAAACCTGAAAACGCTCAACGCTCAACATGAATAACAAGGGCGAGCAACATTTCCTGTTTCCACAGTGCCATCATTACTCAGATACAGCATGCTAATGCCACAGAGTTTACCTAAAACCTGATTGCAGGTTATGAGGAAAACATCTACAGCTTACTAGTTCTCTGATGTGCACCGCTGCACAAGTCACTGATGAAACACACTGCATTGTAATTAAGATCAAACAGAAGTGCAGAGTCATTGTAAGTAATTCCCCTTGGGACTTTGTGGGCTGCATTAAGATGGTCCAGAGTAGCTATAATTTGCCCATGTGTTATGTATACTGTGTACACTGAAGCAAACTTTTGTGTTCACTGTGTGTGAATTCAGTAAACAAGTCACATCTGATTTAGGAGCAAAGACAACCAGCAAGCAACTTTAATGCCATACAAGTCAAACCAAACAGCAGAGCCAGAGGCTGCATATTAACTCAGTGTTAGCTTGGTATCAGATTGATTACATCTTTTGTTTTAAAGGAGTCCTGCAGAAAAAAAAAGGCGCACAGTCCGTGTGCCTAAATAAATTTCTGATTAATTAACACAGTTGATATGAACCCATTTCCCACAATAGAGTCATCCTAGCTACCAGAAGCAGCCAAACACAATAATAACTAATACAAGCCCTCAAGATGTATTCACAGACTTCTTATGCTATGAGTTGGATGATGAAGGAAAAAGGAAAACAATCAGGAATCTCCTGACAGAAGGATCATGTCTCTTTGTTGCCTGGTGTGAAACTAACTTCCAGCAGCAGGGGAGAGTCATTTTAAGAAAGCAAGTCAAGCACTACCTTTATTGATTCGTCTGGACCTCTGCAAGCCAGCTGCCAAATATCCCTTCAATAAAGTCAGCCTTCTGCCCTCACTGTGCATCCAGATTATTTCCTATATCACTTCCCTTCTCAGCGTCAGTTTATTCCCTTCATCACAATTTCTGCCATCCTCCTCTCTGACCTCTGCTTGCATTTTTTTTCTCCATCCAAAGATTTAGGTTACTTTGAGAAACAAAAGACTTAGCTGGTGTTGTTTGTGCCAGCCTCGGGGTGCAGACATCATTAGGAAGTAGCTGGAGGACAAAGTTTATCAGAGATACTGGCTAATTAGTTTCACAACATGAAGGGGCGAGAGGGGTAAAAGGCGGAACAGCGAGACTGGAGCAGGAAAGTTTCCACTTTCTCACCAACTATGACCTGATAATACGTTTATTCAGCAGCAGACTATTGATTTTTTTTTTTTTAATGAACTACTTCCACATCTCTGCTGTTGCAACAAAACACATTTTACATTCTCATTAAATAATCAGGTGTGTGTCTCATTTTCACAGTCTTGTTCCCACAGTTTAGTATACCAGACCTGGTACATGTAAGACCCACAATCACATTGCATCTCTCTGACTGTTTATCATGTTTGCATTCAGTCTGATATATTTATTGCAGCTGCTGTTCTCATTTCATAAAGTATCTCACAATCCTCTAAGCTGGATTTACAGGGATTTTTTATTATTAATTTTTATTTTGAAAAATGTGTGTATAAAGATGATGTCATACATTCGACATGAATACATACACTGCTAGTTTGTCCCAGCAGAGTGCAGTAAATATATCAAATACTCTGAAAGAACCATTAATTTTTCCTGGTTTCTTTTTTTTAATCATTCACATCTCATATTTCTTGCAGGTGACATGAATTCTGTCCCCTACAATTCAATGTTTCTTTCATCAGTTATTAAACTAACTAAAAACTATCAGAAACGGTCACATTTCCTTTCTGATAGATGGACAAAGCTAACAGAGATGTTTATAAAGCACAGTCTCTGTGTAGTCATGTCTTAGAAGAGCTTTAATCAGACAAAAGTCAAAATAACTTAATTCACTGTAAGTCATCAGTGACATGAAGTGAGGACGTGTCATTTTAACTAAGAAGCATTTCAAAGCTGCTTTGTTGCAAATTCTCACATATGCATTTATAGTATCAGCGTATTTGAATATTGTAATTCATATGTTTCGTCCTCCTTCTTTATGGGTTACATTTAACCCACCTGATGCAGGAACATTTCCAGGATGGAAGCACACGGGGGGGTTGAGATCGAGTCTTAGAGGTCCCATGGGAAATCAGAAAATTCTGCTGGAAACCATTTGAAAACTGGTTGAAAATTCAGTGAGCTATAATTGTGTGGACATACCTCCTGCTTCCATAACAAATGTGAGGCAATAAGAAGGGTAAATGTTTTGTTTTGCATTTATAACCACTTTCTTCCTGGGCTACACTGATATGGCAGTGCCATTTTGGGAGTGGGGAGTCAACCAGCACCCTCGTTAGTCCCGCCCCAACTGCTTGACTTGGCTCTGAGCTCACCTCGACCTCACCCTATGTGAAATAGTAATTGCACAGACCTCTACAAGGTAGGGAACGGCACAAGATGAAATCCTTGAACCCACTGGCAGACCCTACCCTGGTGCAGTGAGTCCTGGGTTCCTCCTGGTCCACAACAATACCTGGCCTCATGTGACAAGAGTATGTAGTCAGTTCCTGGAGAACTAAGAAATTGAACCAGTTATTATAAATGCTTTGCTCTATCTGACACCACCAGCTTGCACCTCAGACTGTTCAGTAGCTCAGTGATGCTGTGGTCCAAATCTGGGAGGAGATCCACCATCCATTGTCTTAGGACCCCGATGTTGCCAGACACACATACAAGCACATGGTGGTCAGACAAACTACTCAGTACCATTTTGATTTCCTGCAATGAAATTTTAGCAAAAAGGCCGAGCCTCCCACATCCTTTTTTTTCACTTTCATTTTCAGAGTCTCTTTAAATTCAGCCCTCTATCTGTATAGATTGAAGAGCAATGAGATCAGACGTGCTTTCAAACTGTTCTTTTCACTTTTTTTTGAGCAGCGTATAAAAACACAGGTGCACCTGCTTAGGTTTTGTGTGTATTTGAAGTGGTTGAAAGTACTTTTATATTTATTTACATTTGATCAAATTTAACAGCTTCAGTGGGAACGCATAACTTTCAACAACAAACCCACAGAAAATTACAGCGAACTTCAAAAGTCTTCATTTTGATTTCACTGCCTTTACTTTTAAAGCACTGTTGGCCAGTACTCAACTGCACGCGGATAACAAAATGTGATTGGGGCATATGGTGGAGCACTGCATCTAAATCATTGGTGGAGAGGAGAGTTATTTCTCATATAAATGCTAGGAGTACAGTGTACAGTCGTTTTCTGCAAACCTCGTACAAACACACACCAAATCAAAGAGTTTCACTTCACTCAGCCGTAACTCACAGTTCATACGTGCTCGACAGTGAACATCGAGTAAAGAAACGAGCCAAGACAAAAACATTTATAAACACAGATCATATTCATAGATTGTAGCACTTTGGCAATGTGTGGGGGAGAAGAAATCAAGTCTCAAACTGACGCCTAATGTCTCACACTCAGTCGACAGAGGGCAGCCAGTGTGTTTTGTGCTAATGTTTGCTGAAACGCTTCCACAGCAGTTTGGATCTTACCAGCGTCACAGTTCCTCAACGATGTGTGAGAACAGTCAAGAGGAATCACTGATATAGTAGGAAACCAAACTTTATTTAAAAAAGAAACATAAATATACCTACAGAAGTTAGAGGTGAAGGAAAGAAAGAAGACCCTTCAGGTAAAGAAATTGCATAATTCAGATCAACTTTCAAAAATATAAGTTCAACTGTTCTGAAAGAAGAGGAGCAACTGTGAGTTCAAGACGTTGTACAAATGAGTCTATCCTCACTAAAAATGACCTTGTGTGTGCCAGAGACACAACAGCCATGATGACATTACAGCTCATGTTGTTTCATTAATGAACAGTTTTTCCTCTAAATGATAACAGCTCACTTCAAACACATTCAGGTCATTTGTTAAAATAATGGAGACATGAGTTACAGTAGTGAGTGTTAGTATTGGCTCTCATCAAAAACAAAAATGAAAAGCTTTTCATCACCTCAAAGCATCCTCAGCTTGCTCTATCCCCTTAGCAAAAAAGTACATAAAAATACTCGAATTGAATCTTGAACATGTAGAGAATGAATTAATACTCGCACAACAAGCACTGATCGGAAAAGAAAAGGCTAATGCTCTAATCCAAGAGGACTTACAGTAAGATTCACCAAACTCAAAAAGGCTCAGCATCACCATCACTAATGTCGTGAAGGACAAACTGCTAAACAGATGATTCAGAAAATGTGATTAGACACCGGAGGACTGAAATACTTTGTTTTACTACCATAATCAAAACTTTTATGTGTCAGTTAACAGTCCAGCCAATACTGCTGATTGCACATGAGGGACCAGTGCAATATGGGCACTTCTTTAAATCAGCACGAACATGAACAAGCACAAAGGAGCAAAGTCTGGAGAGTTTTTAGGCCTGTCCTTAAGGTGCATCCAGCCTTTCAGTGTCTCTGCAGGATCCCCATATCCAGTTCACAGGACACTGAAGATGAGAAATGATTTATGGAAAGAACCATCCAGGATTGTTATTGTTTCTGTTGCGTGTGTTAAACTATATTTACACGTCCGTGTTGAAGGGAGTGTGGGTGTGTCTCAGGAGATGGTGGAGAACTCTTTGAGCAGGACGTCCTGACTCAGCGTGTTCAGGGAGACGTTCTTCCTCACATTCAGGCTGATGGAGCGCACCTGGAGACACACACATTTATTACAAGGCTTTATGTTTGTGTAAAACATCTCACTCCACTCACAACAACCTCTCTTCATCAGCTATGCCTCTGTGATTTCCTGCTGAGGTTTCAACACATTAACAACAGCGACAAATTCATTTATGGCACTGACAATAAATACATCATCCATTCATTTTCTTCCACTTATCCAATTCAGGGCTGCGTGAGGCTGGAGCCTATCCCAGCTACA
This sequence comes from Oreochromis niloticus, assembly GCF_001858045.2. NCBI lineage: Eukaryota > Metazoa > Chordata > Actinopteri > Cichliformes > Cichlidae > Oreochromis > Oreochromis niloticus. The sequence continues at coordinate 32,894,062 of NC_031971.2, read as the reverse complement.
ATAGGGTGAGATGCAGGCTACACCAGCCTCTAGCAGGGCTAACACACTTATGTACTCACTTTAACACACATGTGCAATTTAGATTCACCAATTAACCTAACCCCACTAACCATCTTCAATAAGTGGGAGGATTTTAATATCACTCCATGGAAGGTGTGTTCTGACCACCTCCATTTCCCAGATATTTTCACACAGACCTCAACTACTGCACAAGACAAGCATAAACTTTTCTTTCCACCCAAATGTAACATGGAGGATTATCAGAACTGCAGTCCTCTGAAGGCTTCACAGTTTCCAATCCCAGAACCGGTGCACTGGGCGAGGTGAAGCAGGAGCTGTAGTATGCTTGTTTTCCCTTTAGCATGCACAAGCTGTGCACCATGAATCTGATCAGCAAGGTAACACTAACAATGTTGAGTTATACTGCAACATCCTGATGAATCTGAGGGAAGACATTCAGTGCACGCTTTGCCTCCTTTTGTTCTTTCCCCAAAATGAAATTAGATCCAGTGTGTCGCAGAGGCTCGCAAGAGCACAGAATGAGGCATTCACAGAACAATATAATAACTGTACTGAAAGTGGTCAAAAGGCAAGCAAGAAGATACCTTGAAGAGGAGATTGGCCCTGTTTACATCAAGCAAGATGCTTAATTTTTTATGGGAGTCCTGAAACTTTATAATTGCCTCTTGTCTAAAAAAAAGAAATTAAAACCTCACTAAAAGTGCACTGAGCAATCACCCTCTACCTTCTAGCTGTTGTGTCAATGTGCACTTTTTCTGCTACTTCTGCCCCGTGTTTTGTACTTTCGCCATTAATTTTATAATGAAACAAGCTGGCAAGTAATGGTCTTCCTTAAAAAAAAAAAAACGCATTAAAATCTGAGAAAATGTTTTTAACACTCCTGAGAGACAGATTTTTGAAAATTCTGAGTGAAAAGCTGCTTGAGTCAAACATTAGACTGGATGCACTTGAGAAAGAGTTCAAATAGAGTGTATAAAACCCCGAACACTCAAACCAAACCACCCTCCCTCTCTCTTACCAGCTCTTTGAAGAAAGCAGCCTCTTTGGGCTGCTCAGAGTATCTCTCAAACTGGTCCAGGCCATCCTGCAGTTTGAGGGTCAGTGTGTCATAGTTGGACCGTACCACCTCCAACACCTTAAAAAAAGATCAGACAAACACAAAATGAAATTAAGTCTCATGTGATTCCCTCAACTGGTTTTTGCATTGTACAGCGAACACTGGAAATGGTTACAGAGCAGTCAAAAATTAATTAGTGTTAAATACTTTATTACTACACTTTTATTTATGAGGGATCAAGTAGTGTTTCAGAGTTGCAACGCAACATTTGGTTCCTCTCCGACTTTTTCCAGCGATAACGTGCCTCACTGTAATGAACCGTTTCACACGTCATTTAGAAAAACAAGGTTTTATTGACAGATTATTTCTTCTGTCCCACTTTCTCACTGCTTTCCGCGCCTTCAGTTGGGACTCTAACAGGCTTATTCAACTGTAGCTGCTTAATTACTTTGTTGTTGAGCAGACTGTTAAGACTCACGGATTAAAAGCATTTTCACGATGAAAGTTTCAAGCTAGTAATGCAGAATCGTCAGTAGGTGTGTATAAACTGTGGTTACATATGCAGAGGAAAGAGTTGCCTCAGCTAATGTCCAGCTGAGATAAGAAGGCTGGCTTAAATCAGAGGTAATTATACAGAGATTCTCCACACCTTTCAGCTGTGAAATAGCCACTAACCAGACCTTTTTCATTTTTTTATTAATGCTCCAGAAAGACTCCACACGGCATGAAAAATTCACAGCAAAGAACATGAGCTGCACTTTGTCATGCTTCTCAGAGAGGCTCCACAAACATGAACACTCATACATTAAACACCCATATGTTAACTTACATATAGGTCTTATTTCATTTATGCATAACATAATTCCCTTTTAGCCATGGCAGCTCATTTACTATCCAGCTGAATCAACATTTTTAGACTTATTAAAGGCTGAGAGCAGAAGAGCGTTCTCTAATAAATCTACGACTCTGCTTGTGAATAAAAAGTGCTGTTGTTTTTACTTCAACCTCTGGTGGTACACTGATGAAAAATTCATACCCACATCTCTCTCTCGCTCCCTCCCTCCCTCCCTCTCCATCTCCCTCCTCTCTATCTCCCTCCTCTCTGTATGAAAAGGCGGTGGTAGGTTTGAATAGTAAACCAAACTAACGCAAAAAGGAGTAAAGAAGAAAAAATCGAACGATATGGCAAACTGTTCAGAATCAAAAGTTTTGATATAAGGTAAAGGGAAAAAGGTGAATTAAAGGAAAGTGTATGATTGTTAAAACAAAGGGAGATAAGCACTTGCGTGTGCATTCTGTGTACGTGTTTTTGAATCAGCTAAGCAACTGTCTCAGTGTCTAAGCAGATGTGATTGTGTGCACGCACTTGTCACTGTCTCTATCTTGATGCATGGACTAAAAAAGCAGGTTTTTAATGTGTTTTACTCTAGTATTGTAGTCCAGTTTCGTGCGTCGAGTGAGGAACAGAGCGTACAGCAGCTTGTTTCAATGCTGCGTGTCTCTGGAGGCCATCCGTCTTCTGGTGTCACTGTAGAGAATGAAGTCGCTCCAGAGGGTTGGAGAGCAGGGGGTTGTGTGTGTTGATGTGTGTGTATGTGTGTTTAGGACAGAATGCAAAAAGACTGAGGGATCAAAATTCAAAGTTTCTTTCAGTTCACTGAAAAACAAAGAGCAGGGGACAGAAGGAGACGAGAGAAAAGAAAAGAGCTGACTCTATAGATGTCATGTGTTCCTGCTTTCTTTATCTCTATTCTGTTGCATATATTTGAGTCACCAGCTGCATACAGCTACTGAAAAGCTGCCCTGGTTGTGGCTGATCTTGTAATTTACAACCAGAGTAATTATTCAGCCGGCATAAACACGCTAACCGAAATATTAATCCCAATAGGGACCATGTTTTTTGCTCTAGATTTGAGTTACAACTTGTAATTACTTTGTGCAGAGAAAGCACAATGGGCATTAATCTTAAAACATAAAAACACATAAAATTATATTAATGGCCTTTTATAATGTTTTAAACAGTATCCTGCAGAGGTCTGCACAATGTCGTTATGACAAAGCTGAGTCAGACGGTTTGGACAGGTCTTAGCATCTTCAGCCTCTCACTGTCAGCGTGTGTTCATGTGTTCATGCTGCTCTGCAGTTCATTCACTCACAAAGCAGAAACGTGTTTTGGACAGCTGAGACGTGATGTGTTGTGCCTAAGCCAAGCCAGCCACATATGTACAAAAGCAGTTAAAGCCTAAAATTAGGAGAAGCCAAGTAAAAGGAGTTTTTTCCAGCGTTACTCTTAACCTGTCTATAAAGAAAATCATTTTTAAACATTTCCAGCTTTCCTCTGTCTGTATCAATTTACACATAGTGGACAGCTGGAAAGTGTCAGCTCTTAAAAACAATCAACTGACTTTTCAGGTCGACAGTCCACTACAGAGCTAACAAATACAGACAGACAACCACACACGCTCACATCCACACCTACGGTCAGTTTTGAATAACTGACCTGAAATGACTAATTTATGGACCAACCGCAGCTTCAACTCAATCTTTGCTGTTCAACCCCTTGCATCTAACGAAAAGGCTGTTAATACCAAAGGTGAAAAATAACATAAGACCAGCCGCAGCTCATTGACACCTGAGTTACCTTCTGGCATTCCTCTTTGTTGTGAATAAATCTAGTAGATAAAAGCAGAGAGGTAATTGGAGAGAATAATGACCAAATCCATCACTTCTTATCAAGTACAAAAAAATAAAGTTTTTTTCTCGCTGTTTTTCATCGCAAAAGACTTCACACGAGTCTTAAATGGAGCTTATAGAGCTCATATCAGTTCAGCCTCCTTCCAGTCCCGGCTCACGTATTTCCAAAAATTACTGTTTCAAAAGTCGCCCAAGCGCTTCTGCTTAATGACTCGATCCACACTCTGTTTGTGTTTGCAAACTATGTGGAAAAATTGTCATTATTTCTACAAGAGCAGCTGCAGACACCAGAGAAATGGCAACATTTGCTGTATTTGATGTACAATAAAATCTCAAATGAGAATAACTCAAGCCTGCCTTTCAGTGTAATGTTTCCCTGAATCTGCCATGATGAGTTTGAAGCTCAGCGATGTGTGTGATAACAACTGCTTTTCTGTGCGTCTCATCACCATAACCAATGTTCGAGTCATTCGTTTCTGCCACACTGCTGTAACTACGTCTTGATGAATAGGCTTTTTTCCCCCCAAAAACAAAACTCAGTGAGCTTTTCCTCAAACACTTCAGCCTTGTTCATTGTTTACTGACAAATTCAGAAGATTTTCTTCTGAAAGAACAAGAGTGACATGTCACTGGAGTTCAGCCCAAATGGCCCCGAGACGATATGGAAGTTCATTTTTATTCACATACAACTTTTAGTCAGGCAAAGTGTTTACCTGCTCTTCGGACAGCTGAGAGATGTGGTTCACTGCAGCGTATGACTCAATCTTGGGGTTGAAGTGGTTGATTATGGCCCTGGAAGAAAAGAGCAAAAACACTTTTTAAAAAAGACATGGGAGATAAAGGGGATATCCATCCGCATGTATATGTTTGTTGAATGACTTAATCAATAATTCAGCTTCTGTCTCCAACTCTTTTATCCACCAAATACTTTGTTACAGCACAAAACTGAGCAATAAATCAGCTGCTCTATAGCAAGTTTCCTATCCTGCGGATTAACTCCACCTTCATCATCATTCACTGCAGCTGCTGATGTTAGCCCTTGTCTGAAGCCTTGGCGAGCTCTGTGTAGCGCCACATAAACCAGTTCTCCACCTGCTCCAGCAGCTGTGAGCTTGAGTGCCAGGTGGAGATCCAGAGCTGAAGGACTAAAGAGGCAGGAAGGGCCCAGGCTAGCTAGTTAGCTAAATGATCAAATAAAAAATAACAATCTGACTAGCACAGCAGGCAGCAGTTATGAGCTACAATGAAACAAATATTCCACACTTGTTCCACTGTCTGGGACACGGGGAAAAATAAATTAGATGGTTTAATGTGGAAGAATGTCTCAAATATCTTTCTAAACCAATAGCTAATAGCTGATAATAATAGCTAATAATAATAACTGAATAATAGCTGAAACTGAGTCGTGACCCAAAACAAAGAAACAGTGCCAGTCAAAATGTACTCTGACACTGTCCATACTGTACACCGTCCGATGTTGTCCCAGATTAAAAATGACCAATGCAAAAGAGGTTCAAAGATTGGACAAAACAAAATGTTTTGCATGATTTAAGAGGTAGCTCCTGCCACAGTCTATCTGAGTTATGTCAAGAAAAGCATGTTTGTGTGATGCATCCTCCAGATTTTATCAAGGGCAGCTCAGAATGGAAATACATAGCAGAGGAAGAACAGCTGTGCCTCTTGGCCCCAGTTCAACAGATATAATCGGCATATAGGCTACAAGGATCAAACCTGATATCCTTGACAGGTTGTTTGAAATCTGCTGAAAGCAGGGATGTCCGAATACATTTGGCTATGATATGTGGCACAACATCTTATTTAGGTTCAAATAATAATTGATAATTAAATTATATTAAAGGTTTAAATATCTGAAATTTGTATTTTTTGACAGAACGTGTCCTAAAAAATACAGTTTGCAGAGTGTCTGTTAACAGAAAACTCACTTCTGATACATTCCATGTCACTGTCTCCTTTATATTGTTTGGATACACCAGGGAATCAAATCTAAATTCAGAGGCAATCTTCTCCATCATTAGCATTTATTTCCGAGAAATAAACTGCTTTATAGCTCAAGTATGAGTTGATGCACTAAGCACAACTGAGAGATTAAATGGCTTATTTTGTACTGGCTTAGGCTGCATCATATATCAAACAGATTATAGTGACAAACATGCAGAGGATTCTCGGCAGTGGTAATTCTGCTGTCATTTATGTATGGGAAGCCAGCCTATAGTGGAATAAACAAACTGAGTAAAATGGGATTGGTCCTTTCATTTAAGTTCATTATAAGACCATCTTCTGTGAATTCTTTAGAATTCTGTCTTTGTGTATTTATTCATCCATTCTTTCAACATTTACTCCTGTTATACTCCCAGCCTTCACTTCAGCTCTTCTGACTGCGTTTTTACACAGGGATGCTGTTCTATCAGGAGCCCACTGCAGTCGCTAAATCCTCTAGGACTATCCTGTTCATACGGCTGCCCTCTGAGGCCTTCGAGCCAGGGTGACCTCAGAGGATCATCTCCCCAGAGAAGATGGAGGAGGAAAGGGAGATTACAGGGAAAAGATTTGAGGAAGAGACCAAGTACAATATCTGTGTGAGGTTGGGGTGAAGGAGATAAAAGCTTAAAATTTATAAAATAGAGGGGCCTAGGGGACTAAAAAAAGTCAGTGGGTAGAGAACCCAAATTACAGCTCAGAAGACTTCGCTCACTTTCAGTTCCTTCAATCCAGTATGACTCATTTCTCCTTCTTAGGATACAGAAATCAGAGTAAAGAGTGTGAGTGCGGGTGTGTGGCTGTGTGATTACCGAACATTGACAAGGGCATGTGTGACTTTACTGGCTGCCTCCTTCCACTGGCCTGTGTTAGTTGAAACTCTCAAAACTGGAAAGCAGAGAATGACAGAAAGACACAAAAATCACATTTGGACGTAACTCCTCATTTTTAGGATTAAGGCTGTTTAAAGGTGCCTGTATGTATTAAATAGTTCATGAATGCTTTAAAAAAAAATGTAAAAACTCAAGCATGAGGTTACGTACCCATGCAGTAGAGGTTGTCGAAGACCTGATGCATTCGTACGATTTCGTAGTACAGCTCGTCGTAGCTGTTGGAGGTGGGCAGGAATGTGTCGCCGTAAGTTATGAACATGTTGAACAGGTTTACTACCTGGATAAAGAGACACACATTAGGATTAGCTGAACAGTGCATTTATATAAAGTACCCAACAAGAGAAAAATAAACCAAAAATAGGATTTATAAAGGGAAATTACATTTACACTGCATCTGTTTGGTGCTTTTAATCTCCTTGGACAAACTAATAAAATTTATTTAGATTCGTGGTTGAAGCGCCACTACTAGAATCTGTCTTCTTACTAACTCTTACACATACAGCATCTCTATTAAACCAGTCCTCGCTGTGGTTTGTGGTCTGGTCTTGTGCCTCCATGTTTTTTTAACAGTGTATGATTCTCACCAGCAAGGCCAGATGAAAGATGTTGTGCTTGGCCAGCAGTGTGGTCTCATTTGACAGCAGGAACTTCAGCAGGTTGATAAGAGCTAATGCAGAGGGAGACATGCTTGCATTAATGAAATACTGAGGAGCGTTGCTAATCGTCTAGCAGCAGAGGCATATGGCAGCAGACTGCTTTCCTTAGTGTGCAGCTTTATTAAGGTAGATAATGGAATCACAGGAGGGGGGGTCTTTTCAACACCAAATCTAGCCTCTTCACAAGCTTTTATTGAGGCAAACAAAACCCACGAGAAGAACCAAAATGTGCACACACAAAAAAAGCTCCAACACGAGTTGGCACAGCAACATGCTAAAAGAAGACAAACAATCGAATTCATTTTTCTCTCCAGTGTCATTTCATGGTACGCTATTATCTCCACCAGGGAAAGAGAGTCGGGGTTATTCAGGGAATTAAGCTGATTATTGGTCTGATTAGAGGAATCTGTATTCTAATGAGACACAGCGCGATGAGGCCATTACAAGCTGAAATGTTATCCTATTGTTTGTTGACCAGGCTGAAAACAAGGCCACGAGGATGGATTGTGCTTTCTTTAGAGACTCATTATCTGGTTTCAATGATGCAATACATTTACAAAACAACACTTTAGAAGGAAATTGTGTTTGTTTTGCAAAAGCAGGAACTATTTGCTCAGCTCGTGAGGTGATATAAATATAGCAAATCAAACATTTTAAATCATATGTTGTCTCTCAGGTCATTTAAACATAAGTTAAAAGTAACTTGTTGTGCATTTACTTATTTTCTGGTATATACATCAACAGTCATGTGAAAAAGAACTATTCACATGACTCTAGGTAAATACACCCAATGATTCAGTAGCTTGTAAACCCACCTTAAGCAGCAATAACTTCAAATTTAACTTCAAATTCATTTTCAGTTTGACTTTAACCATCTCTCAAATCACTGTGGAGCAATTTTGGCCCACTCTTCTTTGCAAACTTGGTTTGGTTCAATGAGTTTTGTGGGCATTTGTTTATGCACAGCTCTCTTAAGCTCCCACCACAGTATTTCAATTGTGTTGAAGTCTGGACTTTGAATGAGTCACTGCAACACCTTGACTCTTTCTTTTTAGCCATTCTGTTTTAGATTTGCTCCTTGCTTGAGATCATTGTCCCGTTTCATGAACCAAAATCTTCAACTGTTAGGCAGAAGTCCCTACATTTGACTCTAGAGTATGAATACTGTGTTATACAAAAGAGTTTATGGTTACTCAACAACTGCAAGGTGCCCAGGTCCTGTCCCTGCAAAATAAACCAATATCATCATCCCTCCACCACCATGCTGACAGTTGGTATGACATGTGCTGATATGGTGTGTTGGCATTTGACCCAATGTAGTGTTTTGAATTATAGCCAAACATCCCCACTTTAATCTCTTGTCTTCAGAGAACATTGTTCCAGAAGTCTTAAAATCTTCGTTCAGATCCAACAGATGCCACCTCACAATTTCTCCTGGCAATCCTTCCAAACAATCCTTATTTTCACAGTTTTTTTCCAGCTGTCGTGAACTTTAACATTTAGCATGCTACCTGAGGCCTGTAGAGTCTAAGGTGACCTTGGGTTAAATCTACTTGAACGTTCATTCGTGGGAAGACTGCGGTATTGTGTTAACACACCTGAATTCGCCATACAAGCAAATAACTAAAACTTCTGCTTTCATAGAAGTGGTCATGCTTGCAAATGATCAACAATCAAGTGGATTTGATTAGCAGCACCTGGGTGCTACTTAGCTTCTTAACTCTGACAGCAGTAAGGGTGTACTTATCTACTATCTAAAACTTATCTACTTATCTCTGTGAAAAGGTCATGAATTGGATATTGTTCTTCAGAGCTCTGAGGGACTGTACTTTGAACTAAATAGTATTATCAGCTCACTAATTCACAAAAACTGGGATGAAAATGGAAAAGCTGAGATTGACTCTAAAATACAAGGACACTGGGATTTAAATTATGAGATAACCTGTGATATATAAAAAAAATCAGCAGGCATTTCATTAAATTCACCTTATTTCCCCCTGAGAAATAAATCCTATCTGAATGGGGCTTATTTTCTGACAAACAGTACATAAGCGAGAAGATGAGGTATCATTACCTGACCAAAGCTCTCTCCAGGTGTAGTGTAATCTGATTCTACATTTCTTTTGGTAACAAAGGAGTTTGTGGATGATCTGCACACAGCGCCTGCACAGGAAATAAGACAAGAAACTCTGGTTAAAGGCATTTGATGATGGATGAGTCATAATGATATATGTGTAATTTAATGTGTTCTCACAGGTATAAATCCATGGGGAAATCCTTCATCATGTGAGTAACAATAAACTCCACCATCAGATCTGCACAAAAGATAACTGTTAAAATGCATGACCTTTGACTGCGATGAGGTTTAATTGATGCAAAAACTCAGAAGTTAGGCCTTATTAGGCCTTACCGCTAACAAATATCATTGCTGATTTGAATTCATAGTAAACAAGTGCTAAAACACTCTTCATACCTAGAACAGCACACACCAGCGGCCGTGACGGGATGTTCTTGTCCACTGCTTTTTTCCTGTGCCTCATAGGCTGAAAATACAGAAATAGAAAAATATGTAAATATGCACAGATATTCTGTAATTTTAATAATTATAATTGTACAAGACAAGCCTACTTTGCAGTTTTGTAATGTTTTTACAGCTGTATGTTATTTATTGTTAAGTGACACAGAGCAGATAATCAGCAGACTCCAGAGAGCAGTCACAGTCAAAGTACAACTTTTAAGAGAGTAACTTCATTGTGATTCTATCCCTTCCCTCTTAGTGTCGGAGTTCAGTCACTGCCTATCTCATGTTTTTCCTACCAGATAGCTCACTGGCCAGGTTGCTTTTGTGCTATATGTCAATTTCATTTAGCTGTTTTCACAAAGAGGATTTGTGGGAGGGACTCCAGTTCTACTGTTTTGAAGTGTCACCAGTCCTCCTTCTGGTCTGGAGGTCAGTGAGCAAGAGGGCCACACTAACCAGAATCTGTAGCAGTGGGCAATTTTTCCATGCACCGCTATTCTCAGCTCACAGAGGCTGCAGAGAAGAACAAGGTCTACAGCCGCCAGCTGAAGTCCAAAATGATGGAGTCTGAGTTTAGCTACAGAACGAGATTCACTCAAGAAGCAGCTGATTATATGTTTCAGTTTCTTGTCACAGAGTAATTAAGTAAAAAACTAAAACAGTAGAAACCTCCAACCAACTGCAGACACCATATACCCCACCCAGTGTCCACACTTGAAATACTCCTTAGAGATCTCATTCTGTAAGCATGAACTATCTTTGATGCACAAGAGGAAGCAATCAGAGGGAGTAATATCAGGCGAGGGAAGGCAAGTAGGGAGTTAAAAATATCTTAGTGGGGAGAAACGAACCAGCGCACATTTTTAACGTGTAGAATTCACTGTGCCACTGTGTAACATTTGGATTACTCTGTGCTGCAAGATGTTATAATAGAACATGCAGTAAAAAGTGTGACCCTAGGGAAAGAATTCCGTTTTCAACCCCGTGAACAATCAAAAGAGTGACGATCACAGCCTGGGTCACCATCCTGACTTGATGTGCCCCCTTAGAGTGCAACATCTTCCACTGACAGTGCAGGTTTATTACATTAACACTGGGTCATTCACAGAGACCATACAAATCACAAATGTCCACACACAAGTGGTCAGAAAAACCTGTCTAACACAGATCCCATTGTTGACCGTGCACTGTCACACAAAATCCTGACTCAGGAAAGTTACTTCTAACACCTGTTCATGGAAACGACCACGATGTACGCTGATCACGCATAACAGAAACAGGCTGGACTTTCGGATCGCACCTTGTAATTTCTTCTATCCCCACTGAGTGTCACTAACACGGCCATGAACTCACCATTCGATGGAGACTGACTCTGAAGTTCATATTGTCATCATGAAGAAAGGCATCAGCATACTGGTCCTATCATACAGGGAAGGATTAATACAAAGATGGTCAGGTTGATGGAGAATGTGGACGGTGGCATTTGTTGCAGGACGGTAGGTTCTCATACCTCAGCTATGCAGGTGAGAATAATCAGGCACAGTCTGGCGCTGTTGAGTCGGTGCTCATCTTTGAAAACAAAAACAGATAAAAGGACTAAACATAAACAACCCACAACATGATGACAGCTATAACAGTTACATAATTTGGGGACACTTTTGGACAAAGATGACATTAAAATTACCAGAATGAATGATTATAAGAAGGTAGAGTGGCAGAGACAAAGAGAAAGAGGATTTAAATCTTTTTGTTACCTTTTGTATCCTGCATTACAATGGAAGCATACTTGAGGAAGGTGATGAGAAGGTTGCTGGTCTGCAGGTTGGGATCCAGAGGCAGTTCTGGGTTATTCATCACTATAAAGCAAATGTAGAAATGACACTACAGATAAACATCATCACTAGGGTTAAAAAAAAATAACACAGTCAAACTAATTTCTTTGTTTTCAGATTTACTGTGAATCCAGAAAACAACAGAGTTACTCCTGTTGTTTTCTGGAGTAACTCTCATGCTTGAGTTTTTTTTGCAAAAAAAAGTCAGACATTTTGAAGTTCGTCCCAGTCTTTAAATTATGACTCTCCATGAAACCTGAGCCCATCTTAAAGCCAACATTAACAACAGCATGACACTAAAACAACAGCTGTCTTGATGCATGCTCAATCATCCAGGTAAGTAAATCCCAAAATTTTGATTCTGTTCATCTGGACGTAGCTGTTTGACCTCACAGCCCACTGTTCATTCAGTGGGCTGGTTTCAGTCATTGTGCAAATGTACTGTTTATAAGGTTGTGGGAACCTGCAGTCAGCTGAGACTGAAGAAGTCGCTCGGATGAGTGACGAAACATTTCTCCCACTGAAATTGCTACATCCAGATGAACAGACTCAGCCTTTTGGAATAAAACAGCAGCTAAATTGTTTGGGTAAAAGGAGTGTTCATTCAAGCACAAAAAGTAATGTGTTTTTGCCATTACTGTAGCTACTGTATTTAACTGTGCAGACTAGACAAGCATTTTCATCCATTTAAAAATCTCTGCTCTCTGAAACATACAGCTTGACTCATGGTTAAATGATGAGCTGGTCATGTCCCTCCACCCCACAAAACCCTCCTTTGTTTCCTTCTTCCTCAGCACACAGCAGGCATGCCACCAAAAAACCAAAAAGATTTCACGCCATCAGTATACTATCGTGTGAGGCTCGACTGTAGAAGGAAATGCATATTCCTGACATGTGATTACAAGGCACATATATGTTCCACACAAAAGACCTCAGGGCTGACGAACTCTCAACTTTCCATGATGCACACTGCATGTGAAACTCTCATTTGTATTTGAAGCTGGAGGTTAATATTTTATATAGAAAATGGCTCTTGGGTTTGAAGCTAGCCAGAGATAGAAACATGTACCTTTTAACAGTTACAGCACATGTGCATGCCAAATGAGCTGCTTTTCAATGTGCCAGCATCAACATACACCATCCACAAAAGCTGAAGTGGGAGTTATGAACTCCTTTTCAAAGTGAGATTAGTAAGCAGCTGAAGTAGTATTAATAATTCACTTATTAAGGTGTAATAAATCGAGTGCCATTTGTGTATTACAAACGCTATTTTATCAGGTAAAAAGCTCAAACTGTATTTTTTATTTCTGCCTCTTTGCTTTTGAGTGTTTAAAAGCAAACATGGACAAAAGCTGCCAGATTCAAAGGGAGTGTTTAAAAATGCATATTAAAAGTTACGATTAAATGGACGCAAAGAAGCAGAGACCATTAACGCCCAAAAGCTTTAGAGACCTTTGCAGTGCTTTCAGCCTCTTCAGGTGCTTTGAAGGGTCGTTGTTTTTTATCATAGATGACAAAGTTACATTTTTTTGAGGTTAAAAAACCAAATCCTGTTACTGAGTCCATTCAATCTATTTTCTGTAACAACCTCCAGACAACGCCTTTAAAACTGTCTGTTGACTGACGACTGCAGTCAACAGACAAATACTCTTTCTAGAAACTTTAAAATGTGCTCCCAAACAGTGATAGAAAGCCAGTGAGAGTTGCCCTCCAAAACCAATGATTAATGCCCCTGACATCATGTAAGCTTTTCTGAGTCTACGCGTGTCTGAATCAAAATATTAAGTGTAAGGCTTACTGTCAAGGGAGGGCGGCGTTGTGCCAAGTGGTGTCGTAGGGGTGGTCGGAGTAGTGGTGGTAGGTGTGACGGCAATGTCAATCTCAGGATGGCTCTGTGGAAAGACATGACACACATAAAAACACCTCATTAACAGTGATTACCTTGCCTAGAGTCTCATAATGTAAAGAAAAGCTGAGTCAGTGAGAAAACAAGAAGATTAGTGGAGACAGATTACGTTTAGGAGAGTGAAACATCTACAGAATGATGCACTAATCATTCACCTAATCTCTTCATTTACCCTGAGATATGTAAATAAGTACAACACTGCAAAAAGCAACACATTTGTGAGCTGGTCCTGAGGCTGCCTTCTTATCCTTGGACCATTCCTAAATATTTATTTACGTCGTTAGCTCAAGCGCTTCACTCTTATCAAGACATTTATACTAAAAAGAGCAAAACACATTAAATTGGAAGCAAGTCCAATCTTTTCCCTTCTGAAGCCTTTATATACCACAAATGCATGTAATTACCTCCCATAGTCTCTCTATATTATATTCGTCTCTCTATATTCTCTTTTTTCTCTCTTCTATTTCACTCACAGCACAGCCAGTCACAACACATGGCTGTCCTTCCCTGGGCCTGGTTCTTTCAAAGGTCTCCTCATGATAAAATGCCCACTTATACATAAAAAGTGATGCCTGTTTCCGCTTCTACTCTTAACCACTGGTCTGTGCATCAGTCGTTTTTGGCAAGTCACCCCACAGATACCATGTGTAGCAGAAAATTTAAGAATAAAAGGATTTCAGCCTTGAGAGGAGGTAAATGATAAGGTTTGCTAAAGATTAAATAATAAAACTCAACGTTTTCTGAATTCTCATTGCGGTCTGAGAACCTTAGGACCTGAGGGACCTTCTCTTTAAATTAAATCACAAATGAAGAGAAGGTTGTTTCTTACTAACGTTCTGTGAGTTACAGTGCAGGCATAAAGATATCAACGCAAAAAATTACAGAAAAAGTAAGGGGTAGAATAACTTTTACTTGACCTCTAACATCCAAAAGCTGTGAGCACAGAAGATCACAAAACAAGTGTTTTGTTACCTGTGCTAAGACAGTGATGAAGTTGCGGTTGAGATGCACAGCCTCATAGAGTGCCAGCAGAATCGCCTCATTTGTCCTTGAAATGAAAGTTAAGTTAGTTAGAGAGAGCACATTTTTTTATTGGATAAATATCCAAATTTTCACAAAATAGTGGACTGAGCGTTCCAGCCTTTGATCCAGTCAAACTCAAGGAACAGCTGGAAAAGCTCTGCTGCTCAAAGTATTTTAACAATAGCTTCACGCATCAACAGGTCACTTTTTTAATTTTCTGTGTCATTAACTACTGCACAATGTTTGAACAGAATAATAAATCATTTCCTAAATCCCCTCGTAATGCATTGTCCATTTTTATGTTGATAGAAATTGGGACATTAGTCATGTAAAACAACAGTAAGTATACTGATTATGAACACAAGTATTTGACTGCAGTTTTAAACATATAAAATTAGTTGGCCTGAGCCAAACTGTCTGTGCTAAACAATGCAACAGTTTTTATCTTCTACTTTCTTCAAAAACATCATACCACATAAAAGTTATATTGTCTACTGCTATATATTTTTCCCCGTCAGTCTAGACTAAATAACTCATAGTGAAAAAGTGATTGTATACCAAGCCATGAAGTCCAATAAAGTTCCTACAACATCTGCTGTAAAGTTGTGGTGAGTAATAGACCAGAAGAAGCGTACAAATGATTTATAAACCCACAAGCACAGCAGCCCAAAACCTGTGAGACGCAAGAAATTTGAAACAACAAGACTTTTTCTGGAGTTCATCCTTAACTCAAAACTCAAAATAAATAACAAAGTAAAAAGGGTGTAAGAAAAACCCTAACCCCTAACCCTAATGCAGAGATCAGAAACCTCCTAGAAGGAGGACAAGCATCAGGCCTTGGTGGTAAATCAGCAAGACTGAAGTGACTGAGAGAATTATACAGCAGCTGTCTATACACAGCAGACTGATCTCAACACTCAGTTTCAGAATGATTTCCTATTTTGATATGATGTCACAGAGAGCGTGTATCCCTACTATGGCCATCTTAAGCACACATCTGTCTGTGAATCCAGAAGCCCCGCCCACCTGTTATAAAAATGTTCTGTTTGCAAGGGGCATCCAATGAGAATGAAGATGGCTTAAACAGAAGGAGAAAGTAGCTAAAAATGGAACTTATTTCAGAGACAGCATTAACTGAAACGCTAAACCAAGGTCCGGTATAATATAAAGACTTTAATTCCTGCAAGACTCTAACTGAAAATGGAACTGAAAATGAGCAACAAAGCAAGACAAGCGCAAGTAAATCCTCTAATATGATGACACAAGCACTATTTCAGAGGAGCACCTGGTCTACTCACCACCTGAAAAAATGGATGCAAATGGAGCAAAAGCAAAATTATAGTGCCTTTGTCTAAGTGGTTTAGACAAAGGCCACACTCAAATGCTTCTGTGTTTTATTATGGCTTACTGGATATGGACTGATGGGCAAAAATAGTGATTTAATTCCAAGTCCATGCATCTAAATGATGAAATAACATGACGAGATATCAAAATTTTACCAGATAAATCTTGTTTTATTAATGAAACTGAGGTTCTGACAGATGGACTTAGAGATATTAAAACTCCATGTAACACATTGTAATAAGTATAACACATTGTTATACTTATTAATATCAGAGTGTCTTCCCTTTGTTTACAGTACTGCAGCCAACCTGTTCATTCGTACTCCAATTCTGTCTTGTTACTTGTAACTTGAGTATAAAGAACAATGAATCTGTCTGATGTAGGAAGTGAAACGGCTTTCCACTTACTGTACGGAGAGCTTTTCGTCAGCATCTGCTATAAACATGCTCCCCACCATACTAGTGAGGGTAGAGAAGAAGCCACCCTGGTTCTCCTCTTCTTTGTCTTTGTACTGCCTAAAAAGAGAAAAAGACCAGATGGACATAAAGTAGAAAGAACAAAAAAAGAGGAGCAAATGACAAATTAATGAAAGGCAGGTAAGCCACAAAAGAGAGCAATAAAAACAGCCCTGCCTAACCTAACACACATTTACCTAACACCTCCTTTTGCTCTCTGCAGTTTATTATCTACGGGCAATCAGTTTATACACAAAAACAATGAAGTGCATTGAGCCACCATCCATCATTTTGATGTGTCTGTCTACGCACGCAGACAGACAAGACCTCCTTCACACACAGCATTTTAATATCTGAACCTTTCCTCATCCAAAAAACATTACAGACTCCCAAAGAAAGCTGTCAGATATAAATAACTAAAGGCCTGTTTTCTTTTAAGGAGAATAGAAATAGAACATTTGCAGGATACATCAAACTAAACTGATGGTACCAACACCCTCAGCACACTATGTACTGCATCATTAAAAACAATTTTTTGACAGATGCAAGTTTTAAATCTCACCTGTTATATTCTGTCAGAGCTTGGTGGACAACCATACCCATTCCCTGGAAAAGAAAAACATTCAAGGTGTCAGTGAAAGCTTTGATTATCTGTCTGATGTAAAGACCACCTACATCAGGCTGGCTATTTATTATTCTGCAATTACAAAGAACAGCTAGTGACAGCATACTTACATCTAGTGTTGGTTCATCATCCACAATGGAGAGCTTTACAATGTATGGATTCACAGACTATAACAGAAAAGGAAAAGGAAATACTTTATTATTAAAGACCCATGAAGGACCATTCTTTATTTATTATAACTTACTAACTCAAGAGCCTCCTGCCCAGTACATACACTAACAACCTGCAACATTCAACTGGTCAGGCTAGGCAAGAAGGGCTTTGATTTAAAAAAAAAAAAAATGTTTTTAAAATATATACCAAGTGTGGAAAATGGATGCTGGAATATTATTCCTTTTGTCCCCCAAATTCTTGTCAACGATGCACCCAAGATGGCATCAAAGTAAGACTACAATAGAAACAGTCAGCCTGTAACTGTTTTACCCCTCATCCACATTGGCTTAACTAATCAGAATGTGGCACCATTACTATTCTGGAAACATGATTTAAAACGCCCAAGTTATTTTCTTCCTCTGACTTATTTTTACCTATTATTCTCTACTGTTGCTGTGTTTAGAGAGTAATAATTGCCTCTAACGTATCTTCTAATTTTTAGACTTTACAGCAAGAGATACATATCAGTTTCCAAAAAGATATTAGTCAGAGAACAGGGGGTTGATCTTTGCTTTTGGATACACAACTCGGTCGGTCTCACATGGGCTTTATAATGGAGTTCATGACTATTGTAGAAAAACTTTATATCAAGAAACACTAGCACAGTCAAAAGTCAGCATATGCACATCAAACAGACCTCATATTTTCTATAGTTCACCAGGAGAGCCAGGAGCACCACAGCATCATAACCATGCTGCCCTCTGCTGGATACATCTGACAGAATCTGATCAGGAAAAAGACGGAGAGCAAAGATGAATAGACCAGAGCAGAGGAAAGACGATTTCAAAATATAACTGAAAATCACAGAATTATATTTTCTATGCAAATGATTTACCTGAAGAATGGCTTCGAAGATGCTATTGATCATCACATATTCCAGTATAGTGTTCTGGCTAATATTGTCTGTTACCTGTAACACAATATTTCAACAGCTGTCACATTTTGTGCAACAGCAGAACAAGCATATCAAATTATAATTATTATACATGCTCCATCTCACCGTCACCAAACACAGCAACAGTTTGAGGCAAAGGCTCTTGAGACTCTCTGAGCTGTCTCCACAGAGAAGACTGTCCAGTCTCTCCATCAGGTCCTGCAGGAGACACAAACACAAGGAAGTGCATGAGTAAAAAAAAACAACAACAACAAACAACTCAACCCATCTTTCCCTTTACATCTTTAATTACTAATTGATTTCACTCAATTTTTCCTTGTTTAGAGTCTAACATACCTTCATCCTTTGCTCAGCCTTATCAAACCCCATGAGCATGTTGATAATATCAAACCCGGACGCCGACTTGTTCTTCTGGTGGACCCCTCGAAAAAGTGCACAGAGAGTCTGGAAGTATAGGAGGACACATGGGCTGCTTAACAGACTGAAATGTTTCATGAATAAGGCACGTCTGTAAAGCACCCGACATCGTTTTGCATTGATAATATTTAAATGTTATGCAGATTTTTGAAGATTTACAACAAGGTAGATTGCCTGTTTGAGTTTCGATAGACAGAAGTCATAATACACAGGGTAATGACTCTGTGACAGATCTATGGGCTTTTTGAGTGTGCTGTTTTGATTTCGGATTTTTTTTCCATGCTTGATGGTGTTCATGGTGAACTCTGCTATTGCTCCCTTTTCTGTTTAAGCCAGCTTTTCAACCAAACAGCATTCAACTGCTACATAATGTCAGTGCCACCAGGCTACATGATGTTGTTTTTTAAGAGGACTGCAGGTGGGTACGTCTGCATTGGTTGCATACTTAAACTTCACTCTGAATAGAGAAAGACCTAAAAAAGCAATACTGACGCAGGCCCATAAATCCTGCATGAGACAACAACAGTCATGGAATGATATTGTACCTGTTACTGCATCAAGGAGAAAAATAGTTTTACTATGTTTCATTATTTAACAGGTTTAAGCTTTAATACTGTAGTTATAAACTGCAATCATTATGCATATCAACACACTCATTATAGAATGCCATTAACTAGTCCTGCCTCTATATTTTTATTTTTTAAAAACCACAACATACATTTCCACATTTTTGTGAAATTATATTATAAAGTAAAAATATGGAGTCAAGCTAACATAATTTCTGAGGCACTGAAAGGGGAAAAAAGAAGCTAACAGCCTCATCAACATACTTAGATTGCTCCTAATGTGATGATTATATACACAATGTGCATGCAGTTGAAAATCCAGGTGATAGTTACCTGCAGGGCATTGACCACTTTGATCTGGTGCTCCTCTCCCAGAGCCTGAACGCAGTGGTGAAACAGAGAGTTGATGTTGTCTTGAATGCGCTGGACGTCCTCCCCATCCACACTCTCCAACTTTGACTCCAGGTACTCTAGGTTCACCTGCGGAAAAAAAGATAAAAGTGTTAAGTGAAAGGCAAGGAGAATTAAACGTTAAAGGTGCATAAGTCATTTAAAAAAGATTCAAAATCTCAGATTACTCTCCTGTTAAAAAAAGCAATAGCCTAACCATTCATAGTAGAGAAGTTGCACAATAAATGCAAATTATACTGCCTGGCGATCTTCAAAGTCCTTATCTCTGCAGTATTTGGTTGCAGTGTATTTGATTTGTGCATCAGTACTTCCTCTTTTCTAAAGTATGCATTCTTTAAACTATGTGCATCACATCACTGCTGCAGCTTCACATAACCACAGAGTGTACCATGAGAGATTTCCTGTTATGCAGCACACTTCTTTCTCCTTACCTTCATAAGAAACAGTTCATCCCAGAAACGAGGGTTATTTTTTGCTGGGTCTTCTTTCTAAATCAAGCAGAAAGGACACTGTTAGCACTTGAACATAAATGCATTTCTCAAAACTCTCAACACCGACATTCTTTGACTTTCTGTGATACTCACTGCAAAAATCTCATCATACATGAGGACCACCTTCTCTTTCAAGGGCTTTTTAGAGGACGATGTCCTCCTCAGCAGTCCTGCCTTCTTCTCCACCTGAGACATGATTAAGTCTGAGAAGATAACCACAGTTAAAAGACATTATATATATATATTTATATATACATATAAATATATATACATATGTATATATGTATATACATATATATATATATATATATACATATATATATATATATATATATACATATATACATATATATGTAATGACTACTTGTCTTCTTTTTTCAGCTGCTCCCTTTAGGGGTCACCATAGCTTTTTCCCTCGTCAAACCAACTCTCTGCATGTCCTCCTTCACTATATCCATGAATTGTCCCTGTGGTCTTCCTGTCTTCCCACTTGGCAGCTTCATATTCAGCATCCTTTGTCCAATGTATCCAGGCAGCAATCTCTCTTTACCAGTCATAGTTCCGACATTTAAAGTCCTCACCCTCACCTTCACACTCCTGCCATTCCTTCTTTCTCGCTGTACTGAATATGCCTCCCCCCTCTCCAGCACACAGTTTTTACCTGTACCTAGAGCTGGGCGATAAAACGATAACGATATGTATTGCGAAATAACTTTTTCTCGATAGAAAAATTAAACTATTGCGATAGGCCTCATCTCTCTTGTCCTCTTAAAAAAAAAAAAAAAGAACAGCCAATCCAAATTAAGTAGCGCAGAGCCGAACCAATCACAGCCGCAGCGTCACGTCACGTGACCTGTTACGTAAAGCACAAGCGCCAAGGCGCACATGTGTATTTGTTTTTGCAGCCGTGCAGCCCGGGTAATGAAGGAAATGAGTTTGCCGACTAGAGAAAAATCAACCGAGAGCGTGAGCGAAGGTTACCGAAGAAAAAACAGATGATGGTTCCAATGCCGGAGAGCTTGTCGAACGGAAGGGCCACAGAAGTTCCGTAGTGTGAAGGTATTTCGGCTATTTCAAGTCTGACAAAAAACAGAGCAGCGCGCACTGTAAATTGTGCCAAAAGCAAGTCTGGAAATACAATAAACCAGTGCATGCTCAATCTCTGACTGAAAGTGCTAATTCATCATTTGGCTTTTGTCAGACTAAAGTAACTGTTAAAACTGTTTGAAAAGCTAAGCTATACAACAAGGAGAGATTGAGAATTTCCTTTTAGTTCTCAGTTTATTTGATATTGTCAAAAGTTAGTCAATTTTGTCTGTTCTTCTGTAAAACGACCTAAGATTTATTTTTAGAATTAATATTTTGTTTCTAAGTGGAATTGACAATTTAGTACTCTGTTTTGTTTGTTCTATTTTGGCTGCCTTTTGTGTAGTTTGCAATATTTGCCTTTATTTATCTGAAACTGAAGTCTCATGTTCCTTAAGTACATCTACCCTGTTGAACTTATTATGGGAAATAAATATTTTAATTAAAACAAGCTGCTAATTATTTCACATTTTACTTGTGAGCAACGGCACATTTAAATCTTACAAATATAGTTATTTGGCTTATATCGTGATATATATTGTTATCGCCTGAAATGAAAAAAACATATCGTGATATGAAAAAATCTTATATCGCCCAGCTCTACCTGTACCCTGTTAGCCAACAGCACCAGAGGCAGTCCTTGTTAACCCAGACTCCCCGACCAATCCAATATGGAAATCTCATCCTTGAAAATCTGTATGTTTGATTTGGTAAAGGATTTTATGCCAGATGCCCTCTGTGCCCAAACTTAGGATTGGCCCTAGGAGTGCACTGGCTTGTGGCCCAACAATCGTCAATTGATTATTATAAAAACAAGGCTAATAATATTCTGTATTGTTTGATCAAAAGAAAAGATCACAAACAGATAACAGTCTGACCTGTTTTTCAAGATTTCATGGCTTTGTCCCACACCCTCTTTATAATGAACAGGTTATGAATGTATACTTACAATCATAACCTGTACGTATACAGTTTTTATTTAAGGAGAAGTTCTTTTCCCATAAAGAGGTGAGCGCTGAAAACATCTGTTTCTGTAGGAAGTAACTTCAGCTGTATTGTTTGGTAAATGCAAGCGATTAAACTTAAAAATAACTGAATAAACTACAGTGGTTTTGCTGATAATAGTTACCTTTTTTAAATGACTTAATATTATATAATTTGGCCTTTCAGCTTGGCACAGATTTGCCACACTGCTTGCAAGAAATCTGATGTTAACATAAGGTCACTCTTGCGATCCAGTTCCTGCTGTATGCAATAGCATTACCAGTAACTACATAGCTATGTTCCACTGACCGAGTAATACGTTTAAAATGAACGTGCATTATCAATTTGCATTGTCAACATCTTATGGGCTTGCATCAATTGATTATCTGAGTATCATATTGACATTTGCTCACACTGATCGGTATCTTACTGATTAACCCAACTGCACGTTGAAGTACTAGCTTCTCAGCTAACATTAGCTTGCTAATCCACTACCACCTAACTTGGTGGGATCAAGCAGTAAACGACAAACGGCAACACGTCATGTAGCATGCACTGTTGTCCAGCAGACATCCGAAAAGCACTTTAGCGGTTAGGTCATTAAATGTTAATCTAATAAAATGCCCAGATTCCTCCCAGCTAAAGCTAACGCTACGTAGCTTAATATTTGTCACACAAAGATATTAACAACGATTTGGCTGTCAGCTGATATCTGAAAGGGATTATTAGCAACTTTACTGTGTTGTGTTGTTTAGATTGGTGGCTGTCGTCTGTTCTTACCTCTATTAAAGTATTAAAACCTATGCTGCTATTGCAGTTCATGAATTCTTGTGACAACAGTATCTGCTAGCATACAGTCAGTGCTAGCATACGCCTGTCGACAGTCTCCTGCTTATCTGCAGGGTCCTAGCGCCCCGCCGATTCTAGCTTGTTTACGCCATAGGGCAGATTTTCCGGGCAAAGGGCACACAGTGAACATTTTAACATTTAATAGTGCTGACACTGTCAAACACCGATTCTACAGTACGTGTTTGCATGAATGAATGAGGAAAATATAGACACCAGACACATTGATGCTGATATTCACGCAAATGCATTAGCTCATATGTATTTTTCTTTTCTATTTTTACTTTTGTAGCTATCCGAAACCTTTACCCCTGAGTGACAAAGAGAAAGAGAAAGAGATTAAAATTAAATATTTACTATTTGTGTACAAACGGTCCTACCCGTTAACTCATTATAACTTAATATAAGACTGGGAGAATAACTCGTTGTAAAATCGGAATAACTGAGAGGGTCACATCTCTGCAAGACCGTCAAAAATATGCAGCAGTAAGGACAGATGTTTAGCTATCACGAAAAAACTGGAGCATGTTGTGGTTCACAGAAAAAGTTTTGTTGCACATATAAGTGAAGCAGAATCAAGCCAAATAGCAGTACAGACCTATTTCACTAGAGATTAATTCATATAAATTCATTAATTCATTCATATATACAGCAGGTCCACTGCCGGTTCAGATAGAGGGAGAGGAGGTGGAGGTGGAGGTGGTCATCAAGTACAAGTACCTCGGGCTGTGGGTGGACAACAAACTGGACTGGTCATGCAACACAGAGCACCTGTATAAAAAAGCCCAAAGCCGACTGTACTTCCTCAGGAGGCTGAGGTCTTTTAACATCTGCAGGAAGCTCCTGAGGATGTTTTACCAGTCAGTGGTTGTTGGAGTACTTTTCTATGCTGTGGTGTGCTGGGGGAGCAGTGAGCAGTGTGGTGTGCTGGGAATACAACTATTTGCTTTAATATATCACAGAATTTTAGCCAAAGATTCTAAATTACAAAACAAATAAAGTATTAAAATAATTACAGTACTTTTTATGGAACGGCAGATTTGTGTATTCTAATAACACTTAGATGTTTGTGACGATTTATTAAATTCTGTTAAAACAGTTTTTATAAAGACATTGTGTATTTTCACATATGTCAAAGGTTCAGAGAGAAGAGCATAACGTCTGAAGGGTTAAAGCTTGTCTTAAAGTATGTAACTTTATTGTTTGACCAGCTTATTTCAGCTTTCGGCCTTCATTACAGTCCAACTATTAAGCTCTTCTTTATACCACAAGGATTGCTTGCGGTAACAGAAATAAACATTTACCCACATCTGACTGTAATTCATTTTCAGTACATTAAAATCCTGGAGCTTAATTTCACATCTTAGTTTTATTTCTGTAAAAGTTACAGTCTTTTAATGGCTTTTCAGCAGCAGTTTTCTGTCATATTTATGTGACTGCTTCCTATGGAGTTGTGTGGAAATTATGCAGTGAGTTGAGATGAATGAACTCCCTTTTAACTACCTCATACTGCACGTTAATTTTGTCTGTATCTGTGAATTAGAACAAGTGCTTTGCCGTCTTTATGGTAGACCTGTTTCTCTGGACGGAGATAATATATATCCCAATGGTTTTGGCTGTAGTTCAAAACAGCAGTTAATGCGTCCATATTTTGACCTCATGCGTTTTTGGTAAATTAACTTTTACAATCAAGGGGTAATATTTCTGGTAAGGAGTACATGGACCACCTCAATTTCCAAAATAAATTAGACAAGCTCTGCTTTTACTGTGTCATTAGACAGAGAGGGAGATGAAGCAAGAGAGTGGAAGAAAATCAGAACCTAATGAGAAAGGAGTAGAAGAGATACTGGGTTTAAAGAGTGTGAGAGAACATTAAGAAGCTCAGAAGCAGCCTGAAGTTACACAATAACCATCTATGCACACACGCACACACACAAAGTAAATATGCAAAGCCTATTTGGTTTTAACTTTGCAGGTGCTCATTGCTTGAAACTCTTTGTTAAGGTTGAAATTGATGATGAAACAGAAATGAAAGTTAAACACTACCGCAGTCATTTCTGTCTGCCAGCTACTTAATGCCAGCACAGCTCAATAGTTCTGTTGTAACACATCAGCAGACATAATGACCTTTGAAAGAGAGTGTTTCACTAGATTTCACGCTAATGCACTGCGTTTAAATGAAGCTGTGGGCAGCGTCAGACAGAGCTAATAATGCAAAAATATTATGATATATTTCAGGATAATCTAATAACACAACAATATTGTAACAATGTAGTTAATAAAGAACAAGTACAGAATTAATCTGGAACAGTTTGATACATCATTCAAAAGTACTTCCCTAATAACTGTTAAAAAGGGGTCTAAAATGTTCTGTACATCAGAATGGTATGCTTCCAATATTATAAGATCCAAATATAAATGCTTGCATGGTTGTTTGCCAGCTTTAAGTCATAGTCAGAACCGTATAAGTGGAGCATTTACACACCTGAGTCACTATTTAAACACTGGGTTCAAACTCCTGAATAATCACAATGAGCTCAATCAACAATCAAGAGGGAACTTGATAAAGAATCAATAATCAATAATATCTTTTCATTATCCACTTATACGTCTTGGACAGTGAGTATGTAATAGATAACTAATTACTAGAGATCAGAGTGAGAGACACTACATTAGTGAATCTTATGATTAGTTCATAATTATCCTGCCATAGAGCACAATGATTCATTTTATTCATGAGTCATTTATAATTAAGCCTGTTGCAAACAATGAGCCTCGCAAAAGACTAACTACTCGTTATTACTAATTTCTATGTTATTCTTTCTATCAGGAGTGTCTGTCAAACTTGTTTCACTTCATCCACATGCCGATTTGATTTCATGTGGGCTACGCTAGTAAAACCATTCCATAATTATGGAATAAAAACACCTCACACCCCATTTTCTTAAAATTTTTCAGACAGCGGAGGGCATTATTTCTTTTTTAATTGTTTTCTATTATTACATAGACAAGTCTGAGATGTCCAAAAAAATAAGTGCAGTTTGAAAAATAATATCTTAGTTTTTAAATTAAGTAAAATAATGCACATTTGATGTGCATTAAAAGAATACAGTAGAAAGGCACAAAACCTTCACATGTAGAGTTTCTGTAAATAAACCAAACTAGTATTTTTTAATACAGCAGCCCATTTTACACTTTGCAAAGCCAAACACCAGGCCAGTTCAGGGCCTTGGTTCCAGCACATGTTTGTTTGTTTTTTGGTCTCCCAACTGTGCAACTGTCCCAATCAGTCATACATAATTTTTTCTACTGGGACTTACAAAGACAAGTGACTCCCCCCAATCTGTCTGCTCTTTGACCCGGCAGAAGATCAAATGATAGCCTTTACAGCTGTGAAGGTACCATGTGGCACAATAAGTGGAATAAATACCTGTTTAAAAATAATGATGGTAGGTAGGCGGGGTGTATGCAAATGTCTGAAGGATGTTGGTAACCCACAGTGAGCCTCCTGATTTGACTTCTGTAAATACAAGTGGAAACAATTTGGAAATAAATAAAAAGCTTTTTGGTACTGAATGGGTGAAGAAGGCACATAAACAGTGCATCATTAATGAGGTTGGTTTGGGTTTTTTTGTTACATAAACAAAGGACTGATGATGAAAGACCTGAATGACAGAACTGTTGGTTGCTGCTCTCAAGGGATATGAAATCTGTCTCACCAATAAGGGCAACATTTCTGGTTTCTTGGTGTCAGAAGCCTACTGGTTCTCTCTCTTCTCCCCATCAATGTTATTTTAGATGTGTGTTTCAGGGCACATGTAGACTTGGTTGACAGCCATTAACCACCCAGTAGGGCAGAATACCTGCAGGTTTTGAACACCCAGAAGGACAGCTTCAAGCCTGTGAGGCAGACAAATTCACACTGACTTCTAGAACAGGAGCTGGGCTCTAAAGGGTTGAGGGGTCTGTTTCAGAAAAAACAGAGGGATGTGCTATAATGCATAAACTAGCGAGGAGACAGGCAGGAGAGCAACAAAAATATTTGTCACCAACGCTTTCTGTTTTTCACCCCGGGCATCTGTGGTTACTGTATGATGTGATTGTTGTATGCAGAAAACTGTAGCTTTACGAGGACAACACCATTGCTTTTTTTGTTTTGTTTTTCAGATGTTTCACTAATGCAAAATAATCTTGTGAAGATTTGGAGGGGTTTTTAAACATTGACAACTAAAAATTTTTTTGCTACTGTTTGTTAAATTGGTTTTTTATTCTTGCTCCACAAAACTAAACAGCATACTAAACATGTTGAGAGGCTGTTAAAGGCAGTTTACATGAAGGAAACCCAGAGTATCAACACCTCCAGTGGCCCTATTTGGAATTCAAAGAGTTGCATTTTTATGAAATGACGTACTCCAGGTTCTAGGTGATTTGGGTAATTAAACATAAAGTTACATAACGTGATATAACAGAGAACCTGCCCGATAAAGTGTCCAGTTAGGGCCTCTAGCTTTTTAAAATAGTAAACTTGCACAAAAGGGCATTGTTTTTTTTCCAGTGCATTTTTACAACAATCTAATGCCGCTTAGTCTTTGAGTTGTGATCGAAAGCGGAAAATATGAAACATATTGCTGTAATTGCACTTTTTCTAAAGCACACTGTTAATCATGGGCTTGGTGAGTCATTTCCTTATGCTTATTGGCTTATATGGTCTCACTTGTCTTGAGATGAAAGGGGATCAGTCTATGTGACACACAAAGTAAAGTGTATATTTTGTCCAAAAATAAGCTTTCAATAAACGGGTTTAAGCTGGTTAACCTGTTTCGTGTTTGTCAAATATTCACTACATAATGTTGGTTAAAGTTACGTAAGCCAAAAGGACACAAAATGCAACTAAAACAGTGTTGGCTTAAATAAGTTTTGAGTGTAAAATTTAGAAAAATAAACTACAAAGAAGCTTTTTAAAGTGAAAATGTATCTTTTTATTGGTACCATACATTAATTATCAAGGGCAGAAACTAACCAAATCAAAAAAATATATATCAAACAATGATTTTCCTACAGGGTCTGGAGAAGGTACAAGTCACCATTCAAACTCAGTCATAACTGCTGCTGGATTCAACAGTAACAAAATGGAAATGTACAAAACAATGACAGAGCTTCAGCTGTTCATTTATTAGACTTTACAGACTCAGCATTGCTATCAAATATGCAGACTGAACTCAATGTGAGGCTGGTTTAAGAAGATGTGTGTATGATTCTGGTTATGAATACAAATAAAGACAATTTAGACAGAAAACCTCTTAAAACAAAAAATCTGTTTAGCCAGTGACAAAACATGAAAGTCACTGGATAACTAAAGTTCAGCGAGCACATTCACTTGACATCAAGTTGTAATACACAAAATTGTGAATGTTAAGTGAAAAAAAAAAAAAAAAAAAAAAAAAAAAAAAATCACTTTCTGTATAGATGAATACATGACTGAATTTCTGAATAAATTAAAGAAAATAAACAGTAAAACCATCTCTCTATGGTGGCATTGTACCCCCAGGGGGAGTTGTAATTTACACGTTTTTAAAAAAGAGGAAGGAGGAAAGAGAGCAGGTGGGAAGGTAGAGGGGATGGGTTCATGAATTTTCTCCTTTTTCCTATTTTTGTTTCTTTACATTAGATCGGGATGGCTTTAGGTAAATCTAAGTAAGAATACATTTTATTACAGTCAGACAGAACTTTGCTACTACCTTAAATATACAAGCACAAATACACAAAAATTCAAATCTCAAACAAAAAAAAAAAAAAAAGGAACAAAAAGACAAAATAAAAACATCCACACTAAAGTATTTCTCTTTTATAAACATAAAAGATAAAAACAATATATTTTAGAGGGGGAAGGGATAAAAGTCCTGTGTTGCTCCTTGGTCTGTAGCTTTTTCAGTATTGGTAGAAAATAAAAAAGTAACAATTGAAATGAAGGCGTTTAATACAAATTAAAAAACATTCTAGGGAAATATATACTGTATAAAAACTCTTAAAATGTGTAACTGTGTGTGTGTGTGTGTGTGTGTGTGTAAGACTGTGCATGTGTGTGTTGTAAATGTTCTGTTTGAAAGACTGCATTCACTGTAGTCTAATCAGAGATATTTGGGCACTAGGGGGACTCAAAATCCTTCAATCATTATGTGTGTTTGTGTGTGTGCGCGCGCGTCTGTGTGTTTGATGTTTCCCTAGTGCCACATTTCACCTCTCTTACTAGTGTGTTCATTTCAAATGGTTTTACATACCGATCCTAAATCCTGGTCCATCTGCTTTAGCAAAGCCACCATTAAACTCACGCTGCTGCTTTTCTCTTCTCACAACTTTCACAAACACACACTCATGCAAGCGCACACGCACACACACACACACTCTCTATTAACAAACGTTATGGGCGACCCGCACATCAGCAGAGCAGACCAGAATCCAGAGGCATGTTTAGCGTACGAGTGGACGAGTCGTCCCTAAGCGACTCGCCACCATCTTGAAGCCCGACTGCCACCTTCCCCTCCACCCCACCTGTTCCTACATGTGAACTTCAGTATGGATACTTTAGCGTGCACAGTTCTCCCCTGACTAAATCATCACTCGTGCTACCCGGTTGCCATCCAAAACTGAAAATTGGCAAGAGCAGATGGGACTTTTTGTCTATGAAATGAGGAAAAGGGAGCGAGAGGTGGGACACAGTGCCTAATTATCAGGAAGTCACCGCAATAATCAAAGTTGTGAAACTTCCTCCAGCTCGGCAAAACAGTCCGAGCCCCCTCGGGCTACCTGTGCTTGAATCTGAGCGCTACAGTGGTGTTTGGATTGGAGAGCAGATGATGGACTGTTACTGTTGCAGTCATGGCTATTGAGGTGGGGTGGGGGCCTAGGAGTGACAGGGAGGGGTTAGGTTGAGGATGCAGGGCTCTGGGCTCTACTGTGATGCCTGTGAGGTGGGGTTGTCGCTCTTGCTCTCCTGGCTGGAAGGAGCCTTGTTGTTCCAAGGCGAGTTGGAGCCCAGCGCCGGAGAGTTGTTGAAGCTGTCCTCATCATCTATGCCATTGGCAGCGTCGAACTGTGTGTTCTCCAGCCGTGTGATCAGGCGCTCATCCTCGTCGCCGAACTCCCCTCCCATCAGAGTGGGCTCTCCCACCACCATCACATCCTACGGAGTTACAAAACAGCACCATCAGACCACATGAATATCAGAACAGATGGCATACGATTTTATATCACACAAGTGATGCATTTAGTGCCTCTGAAACCCCCCTGTAACGCCACCTCTCATTTGTACCTGCTATAGTTTTGGCAGGAACTTTGACCAACCAGCTGTTAATAATAAAGATGTATTTACTGTTAAAACACTTGCTTTGACCTGATAACAGTCAAACAACATCTAAAATGTTAATTCCAAAAGTAATGGCTATAGACTAATGACAACAACTGAATTTAAAGAAAATTTATACATTTTCTACCATGAAAATGAAACTATGTAACTGACCCAGAAGTCATAGCACAGTGCTTTTATTTTCCTGGGTTGCTATTAGTAACTTTTCCCAGCTATATTAAAAATGCATTAAATGGCACAAATTTATCTTCCAGTTAAACAAAACAAGAACGAACCCTGATGAGGTGTTTGCAAAAACGTGAGAGGGTTTAAAAGTGACATTTGTACTAGCTCAGCCAATAACAAGACATTTCAACTGTGTTTTAGTTAGGGTTACCGTTAGGGTTACAGAATCTGAGTCAGTCCTCATATTTTTGTACACAGAATTACTTTGGTTTATTGAGTCCCGCTTTTTTGTTGCCACAATGACCTGAACTTTCCTTAGCAAATCCATGGAGCAGTTTACCAAAGAGCAAAACGAGGATGTGTGCTCAAATGACGGACACTAGATGGCACCAGAGCACTCACCGGAACTTGGCTGGACAGTGGGAAGCCACTACCAGGGCTCTTCTTTTTGTTGTTGTTGTTATTGTTAGTTCCTCCTCCTCCACTGATGGTGCTGCCGCCTGACATCCTACGCTTCCGCCGTTTGTTAGGGGCTTGTCTTGATGGCTCAGCTACAGATAAGGAATAAAGAGAGAAAGTTACACATCCAGTTACCACATATCAACGTGTCTGTGTGTCCTATCTAATCATGCGGTTCACCGACCGGGTGGTGCCACCATCCTCTGCCATTTCTGGAACAGACAGGTCTTGAGGCAGTCTCTGGGGCTGAGGCTGTAGGTCTTGTGTCTGGACATCAGCTCCTGCATGGGCTCCAGAATCACACACAGCTGGAAGAAAGAACAGAGAGATGCCACAGGTTAGTGATTACCCATTTTTCAAGGTAATTAGAGATGCTCCGCTTGATTTATTACCAGCATTATCAGCTGGTGTTCAGCATTATTAGCATCACTGGTTGACTTGAAAGTTTGAGATCAGACAATGCGATGGGACAAAACATCAAGCAAAACAATTTGTTATCACTTCGCAGCAACGTTAGAGTGGCTTAATCACTACAGAGGCATCTAAAGCTCATGTTCCAATCAATTTTCACATGGATGTGAGGTGGTGCTGCGTGCTGTGTTTAAAATGAGAAGCACGCCAGATGCAGAAAAACAAACAGCCTGCTAGTATCCAACTGGGTCTGTTTGTCAAGCATACAAGAACATTTAAAGCATTACTGTTCTGCAAGGGGATGTCAACAATAACTAAAGAGACAGTATTTTTCTCATGTCTCACACACAAAATTTAATAAACAGCTGTGATTATTTGACAGTCGGGTGGAGGATGAAGAGTCTTTTTTTTAAAGCAAATGGGGAAATAGCTGTTCAATGAAATGTAAATTATGCAGACATAGATGCTAGTAAAATGATGCCAAGATGATGACTTATAATATCCCCTTAAAGTTTTAAAGGTTCCTGTCAACAAGCAGCAGCTCCACGCTTGTAAAACAAGATATTCAAGCAAAGCAATGCTCTCCAGAGCCACTACTAGTCAAAAACGCTCTACATACAGGCTCAGTTTTTGGTAATAAACAATTTCAACCATTCTTGTATCTTTACTGTACATGAACACAATGTGCTTATGTTGGTTGTCACCCCACAGGATCTGTAAAGCGTCCAAAAATAAAGTCTCCAGTTTGTACACACCTTGACTACAAGCTATATATTCATTTATAAACCAGAAGGTAATCATTCAAAGTGCTTTAAAAGCAGGAACTGTTCTGAACAGTCTTCTCACTCTACTCAGTGATGATGTATATAACATATGCTGCTTTTTGGCAGGTTATTCAATGTTCCTAATTAACTGTTTAACATTCTGTAAAGTTTTCAGAGATGGAAATGTTTTCTTACGAAATTACAACTGGACCACGATCAAGACACAAGGAAAGAAAATTTTTCCAAATGTTGCACATGCACTGTACTCACTCGGAGGTAGTTGAGGGTGGAGTTCGACAGGCCACATCTTGTTATGTTTTTGGACAGCTGGTCCAGCATCTGAGAGTCTTGGGCCTGGAACATATGGATAGGAGATCAGAAAGCTAGCAAACAGCGTGTGCCGGTGTGGGTTCCTACTTCCTCTGCATAGCTTATCCCACATAACCTCTCCATTCGGCTATTTTAAATTTGTTTATGTTTTATGATTGTGTAAACTCTTTGCTTTTATGTTGCTTTTTACTCTACTGTGTACAGTGACCTTGAGTGTTTTGAAAGGCGCTTTCAAATAAAATGTATTATTATTCACTCACATGCATGGCCAGTATACTACGAGGAATGAGTTCACGGTGTTGTCGGATACTGAAGTGCCACGTCTTTATCCTCATCATGTCGTCAAACATGAACTCCAGGTACAAGCGCCCTTCTACACACACCTGCAGAAGATCAGAGAACTGGAGTTAGTACACAACCCAAGAGAGACGAATAGAATCTATGCAGGAGTGGGTACATGTTTACACATTTAAAGATTAGTGTTTTTTGCAGCAGGGAATTCATTAAGAAATTTTTTGAAAATACTTTAAAATAATTCTTGTTTCTCACTACACGAGTAAAACAAATCCCTACGTTATCTGCAGAAAAGGACAATGCTATGAGCCAACTTCAGGATCAACAAAGTTGCATGTTGCCTTTCATTTTTGGGACAGTAATTATACTCAAAATAAGAGTGGAGAGAGGTGGAAAGAGAAGGTCACACCTATCATCAATGCAATGTCAACCAAGTTAATAATCACTTGTGGAGAGCCTGGGACAGAGATTCTGTGCGCGACAGAATGCATGAAACACTCATAAAATCTGATTAAAACGGCAACTAACCACGTCCTTAATGTTGTGGTAGCATGCAGGTAACTCGGGGAGGCGACCAGTTTTTGATCTACACAATCGGTTTTATTATTTTTAATTTTATTTCTAAACTTGTGTATCTGCATGTTAATAAGAGGAAACATTCCTGATACGATTATTTCAGGGACACAGCTCTAAACCCAGATGCTTCAATCAGCTGTTTGGAATGGACAGCCAATCAGATGAAAAGTGTCTTAAAGTGAGAGAAGCTAAATTTATATCTTATTGAGTATTAGGGCCATATTAAGAAAAAAAAAAATGTTGATCACTTTGAGAATAAAGTTAAAATTTTGAGATTAAAGATGAAAATCTATTCTGAGAAATAGTCAAAATTGTATTTCGAGAAAAAAGTCTAAACGTGGAGATTACAGTTACTGTTTCAAGACAGTTTTCTATACCCTCTACAAAATGCCTTGTTTAGATGAGTTGGTGAAACAAATTGATCAACTGTCTTGTGATACAGCATACATCCTCTTTACTGGATGAGGGTGGAACTATTGATATCCTTGCATCTGTCCACTGCCAGCCATTACATTTTTTACAAATCCTTTCTGCACCAACTTTTTTAACGTCTTAATACTGATCACCGCACTGTGTTTACATGCTAAAAGACAAATTCTTTCCTTCCTTTTTACTTAAATTAATTATGAAGTACAATTTCACTAACTCCGTTTTTCTTGAAACAACTTTAATCTCCACATTTCAACTTTTTTCTCAAAATCGAATTACTCAGATGGACATAAACAAGAAATTTCATCTTTAAATATCACAGTTATTAGAAGTACCAGCTGTATTTGTCCCCAATACCTCCACAAACATCCCCTGCACATACACACCTGTGTGAACATGGGTTTTCCATTCTGTGTGACCATAGTGCACTGATCACAGTCGAGGGAGACAAAGTTATTGTGGAAGGACTCCTTGGGATGTTTCAGTACATAGTAGAGCTCAGTGGCACCGCCCTCAAATATACTCCGGAAGTACCTCGGGATTAACGTCCGGCCAATTGCTGTAAGAAGAAATCAGAATCTGAAAAATCTGACTCTGAAAATCTGAATCTGATTTGTGTCATTCAAACAGTTCCCTACTGTAACGTTTGGGTCCATCCTCCAGACAGAAAGTAATGGTCAGCATGGCATCGTCCTCAAAGAACTCTGTAGTAAATGCATCCCACCACAGGTTGTCACACTCCTACGTTGTAGAGAGAAGAAAGTTATCCATTAAACACCTTTTTGGGGGCGTTTAGCATCCGTGTATGTGGCTGTGTATGCACACAAACCTCTGTCCAGTTCTGTAGTCGTTTGTTGAGCTCATATATTCTGTAGTCTGTCTGGTTGCCATATGGTGTGTGCCTCCTGGAAGAAACAAATCGAAAAGAACACAAAAGCTGGCAGTCATCAAAATGCAGTAGGGTTAACGCTCTCATAGATTCTTTAGATTTAGCTGGGTTTAACCCAGTTGAGGCTTACAGTCTTACTGCAAGATCTCTAGGCAATTAAGATAAGAAAAAAAAAAATCTCACAATCTTATCTGTATTTGTATTACTACAGTTTTTAAACCTGCCTGGGATAATGGGAAACAATGTAGTCTTACCCTATTCCTGGCTCCAGGTATGTGGGAGGGTACATTGGAGTGGGGCTATAGAGAAACAGGAGACAGAGACATTATTACATTCAGCAATAGTGCTAATATGCTCTCCTGAAGGAGCTAGTCTGCCTTTACAACCCCGGGACATGAGCCAAACATGGCACAAATTGGATGAGACTGTAAATATCAATTCTCAAATGCACAGACACAATCAACAACTGCAGCCGATTTATTTATTTATTTATTGCAAAATGACATCGAGTGGAAAAACAACCAAAATAAAAAAAGTGTATTCTCCAACTTTACTGAGCTACACAATTCAATGCAGTTTTTTGGCTGTAAATTTTTGCCTCATACAGCAGTTAACGGTTTAAACATTGCTCACAGTAGCTCAGCAGGTAATTGCCTTTATAATTGGTGGCGTAAATGATGAATGAATAACATTTTTCTACTCTGGATCACAGCAGTACTGATGCTCACTAAATGTTCACTAAATGACAGAAGATCAGCGGGCCCCCCTTTGCTTAAATACAAGGAATAAACCTTCAAATATTAAAGGTGTTTTACCAGTGCGTGGTAATATTGTACAACGTATGCAACACTTTGAAAAATGGCTTATATTTAGGATCTGATACTGGGAGGTAGCATCACTCAGTTATTACATTATTATGCCAATAGATGATCTCAAGGCTTGGCGCTTTTTTAAAGCATAATGCGTTCAATTATTAATTGAGGTTTGCATGTTCTCCCAATCCCTGTGTGCGTTCTCTCTGAGTACTCCGGCTTCCTCCCAGAGACCAAAGACACGAATGTTACAGTAACTGGTGAGTCTAAATTGGCCATAGATGGGGACGTGAGTGTGTCATCTCTCTGTGTTGCTATGTGATCGACCATTTCAGCTGGGATAGGCTGTGCCCCCTCACCCGTGAGTTCCATAAGTAACTAATAAAAATGGATGGATTAAATAAATATTGAACTAAAATTTCCCAGGAAAATTCACGCTTCACGCCAGCTTCACTCTAATATAACACACTCTTGCAACACTGATGCGCTCACAGTCACACCTACTACATGTGCTCATCTCTCTACACACTTTGAAATGAATGTGCAAGCGTTGAGTGGCTACACTGATCCCTCACAAAACGTGGGAAAACAGACTGAGGAGGATTTCTATCTGTTGGTTTGATTTTAAATTAAAGGCTTAAAGTAATTACGCATTTTCAAAGATACAAGATTTCCTCCATCTCTGTTATGCCGTGTTTGTAGAGCGGAGCTGAGACAGCTAAAGTGAGGATAATGCTACTTAAGTTGATAACTTGTTATGTTATTGTAAATGCACTGCAAAAACTTTGTGACAACAGTTTGAATGCACAAAAGCATTTGAAAAACATTTGACAGCTAACAGAAAACATACTTTAAAAACAACACAGTTGGCCCCATAAGCAGTCAGCTAGACTAATTTTTGGCAAGCTTTACAAACACAGCACAGAAATGAAACTCACCCCACGTCTCTGTCCAGCATGGTGCCGGGGTGGAAAGGGGGGAAAGTGCTACCGTTGGGGGGCTCCTTGGGGGAGTACAGCTTGAACGACTTGGAGGAACAGCCTGGAACAGAAGTGACGGCAAATGTTGAAAAAGAAAGCTTTGTGTACGGGGTTCAAATATATTACAATATATATTTGTAATATATATTATTATATTTAACTTATGGCAGATGAAAACTTGTGAGACCGCTAAACCTGACAGAGAACATGACGTGTGTATAGTAAGCATGTCAAATTTAGACACAAAAGATAAAGATAAAAAATTAATTAACTGGAAAAAAATAAACTTTTCAATATCGATAAAGCTGAGGTTATGGGAAAAAAACCAACAAAACCAAAGATGATGAAGTCGAACAGGGCTGTACGAATCTGTAATACTGAGATTGAAAAGATGCAAAGGCCCATGATACGGCATCAGATCTTGCCTTACCTACTTGAAGCATGCTAGTATGGTAAAGTTGTCATGTTTAAAGATTATTTGGCTAAAAACTGAAGTGGAGATACATAAATACAGTTTCTTTTTTGGTCCATGATCGAATAACTGGACCTTTGCTAAAAATTGTTATTTTGAAAACCAAAGTAAAAAGTAGAGAACTGTTACACCTCTGATGCCTAATCAGCCTGAAATAACCAGTATGGTCCAGTTTTAACTGCACTCATTCCATGGCCTTCCCTGAATGGCTCATTTTTGGGGCATTAAAATATATAACAACACAATGGAAGAAGCCTCACGCTGCACTAACATAGAAACTGCTGCCTTACCATGAAGTACTAAAAAGTAAGTCAGAAGGAACCCCAAACACAATAGAAAACATACTGATGACACTGACACACACACACACAAAGATCCAGTCCCTGTTCTACTCTAATTGCCTGGCTCTCTTATAAAGGCCATCCAGGCGTGGAGGCCTCTGGGTCACGACCTCTGCGTCACCATGGTGAAGCCCCACCTCCTTCATATCTCTCTGTGGTGTCTCTGCATATTAAACATATTTATGTCACTGTATTTCTGAAGGAAAGATATAACCAAAGAGGGTGGCTTGTCTCACAGGAAAGTTTGTTATGAAATGAGAACACAGTGACGTAAGATGTATAGTAAACAGTTAAACCAGTAAAAAGTACTAGTAACACTTAATAGCACATATCTGCAGACACACTGTGGTGAGGTGAGCAGAAGAGGCTGCCTCACCTTTAAAGTCACACACATTAGGATGGTGTTCCTATAAATAACTAATCTATGCATCATTATGAAATCTATTCTAGTGAAAGGAGGAATTGCATTCCAAATATGTTGTGAATAACAGCAGCCATCACAGCTTTTACAGACCCAGAGGTCAATTAATAAAAAAGTTTTCCATAAAGAGTATAGAGCCATAAAACATTTCCATCTTTCTAAAAAGTTAAAAAGAAAAGGCAATAAAACACTCATCTATTTGAAACCCTGGCTTCAAATCGAGTTAAAAACAAGCTGTTTACTATGTGCAACACTATGCTATGGGCTGGATGCACCACCAGAAGACTGATAAATAAATAAATAATCGATTCTTTGTGTGTCCATTAGTTGTTGAGAGCTCCATTAGCTCCTCTCCTCTCCCGTTAGCGGTTAATGACAGGCAGTCACAATCACATCAGCTGGACTCCACTTCCTCCACTGGGAATCGTGTTCCTCTCTTTTACAAGCACACAGTACACAATGTCGACAGAAACATACACATTAAACATACACACATCTGCTTGTGGACAGAAACTTTTAGAGCAGATCATCTGTCAAACTGGCACGGATGCCAAAAAACACTCAACTATCGACTTTTCTTCATGCTCAGCCGCCAAAAATCCACCCAACATCACAACATCAAGTCTCCTCTAAATGGGGATATAACCTGTCGTGGTTGTGGACTCCTGCCACTCAAGACTGCCACCATGATTGGTATAAGGGACAAGTATCCAAACGGAATTTGTGAGCCGGATGAACCTGAACCATATTGTGAAACTTTGAACGTAAAGTGACACCGGTTTAGGTTATTCGGCATCTATGCTTCATAAATTTAACTGCTAAAGAAGATTAGATGTAGAGTTGTGCGGCTACAAAGGCAATTAGAATGGCACCAAGCTAGCATATAGTTGCTAGCTAGGCTAAATTTATTACGGGACTCGAGCGAGCCTAACAACAAAACGCCAAACAATAATAATCTGAAAAGCAATACATTTATGTGAACAAACAAGACACAATACATAATCCCGATCCCCTCAACCACAGCGACGGTGACTGTGTACAACACTGCCTCGTAGGCCTGCAGGGTAGGCTAACGTCAGCTAGCCAGAAAACTGTTTGTAACCAGTTAGCTGGTTTTAGCCTTCCTGCTAACGCCTTAGCGTTAAATCCCTTCGCAACGAAAAAGCACTTAAAAAGAGGAGCAATTACACCGGCGGCAGTTCCTACACCAAATGTAAACGCTAAAAAAGCTAAACGTTAGAGTCAAGTAGTGTGTTTGGGGGAAAGCCGACCCTTTACCTGCAAAGAAGTCCAATCAGAAAATTGATGTTTACAGATCCGTGCTGATAGACCGTGTGTACGCTCCGTGCGTAAAAACGGATAGGCCCGCTGGACGGCGGTTGGCTGGACGCAACGTACCCACACAATACGTCCCTTTGAATTGGATCAATAAAAAATCTCCTCGAAACGAAATAAGGCCTAAATTGCGGGAGTCGGTCGGTTATGTTTTGTCCCGCATGAGGCCTTGTCAGTGGGCTGAAGCCTGCTGTGGGTTTACATATGGACCCCGATGAGCCCTTTGTTCACGGGAGGACATGAACAATAGCTGTAGGCCCTCCTCCTCCTCTCCCTCTGCAATGCATTTGCTCCTCTCTCCTCTGCCCAGCACCGCCAGCCGCCCTCTCCCACTTCTCCTCCTCCTCCCCCCACTAATGCACAACTGCACATAAAGGTTGTCTGGTAAGCATTTTTCCCTTCCTCCTCCCTGCATCCCATATCCCTTCCTTGTAACTGACACAGATGAGAATTGTCCTAATGCAACTCAGTGGAGATGAGCGTGGAGACAAAGATCATGCTGACTGCAAAGTGGTTGTCATGTTTACCT
The DNA here is from genome assembly GCF_001858045.2 of Oreochromis niloticus. Taxonomy (NCBI): domain Eukaryota; kingdom Metazoa; phylum Chordata; class Actinopteri; order Cichliformes; family Cichlidae; genus Oreochromis; species Oreochromis niloticus. Next base: position 32,854,558 of record NC_031971.2, on the reverse strand, counting down.
AATTAGTGAACATAGGCTTGCTGCAATCAGCTTGAGCTGAGGCAGTGACAACCAAGAACCTGGACCCAAGCAGGATGCAAATGTGATGCACATACATTTTCAGTGGAGCAGTCCCATTGGTCAAAAGTACACCAAGATCGTATAAATTTACACTTAAAGACAGCAGGATAAGTTTGTCAATTAATTCTGCCTTTCAGTTTGTATGCTGAACTGCCCAAGGTGGACAAGTAAATCCCTTAACATCAGGAATCTCTACCCTCTTTTCCTCTCTGAGTCTACACGCACACACACACACACACACACAGATCCACGCACACACACAAAGCACTAAGCCAAAAGGAGAATCCCACAGGCCTCTAAATCTGCTTAAATCGCCTCAAATAATAATCAGATATTCAGATCACAGCCAGCAGAGATCTCACCCATATGTCCAAAGTTGTGATATAAAAAGAACAAGCAGTATTAGGACAGCAATTTTTCCATATTTATGCAAGTGTCATATCTAACACGCAAACTGTTTGATCTACAGCATCTAACCCCAAAGGACAGAAAAGACAGATTATCCCGTATCGAGGATGTAAAGTAGTTTCCTTTCACCCACTAAAGAACTTTCCCCTCCTGCTGCACTCTTAAGGTTGTTACAGCCACCAGCACGAACACGGTTCTCATTAATACACCACCCATGCACACTGGGAGTGAAAACAATGTTTCATAAATGATTTATTCATAAATTAAGCCGCTGTTGCGAGCTGCTCAGTAAACAGGTCTTCACAGAGGATGCTGTGAGACTAAACACTGGTGCTGATCAGTAATATTACATTATTGCAACATTATAATAACATTTATCATCATCGTCGTTATTATTATCATCATCATCATCATCATCATCATCATCATTATTATTACGTTCATCTTCACCTTTTAACTGCACTATAGATAACACATATAAATGACTGATATATACACCAAAAGTGGACATGAGTAGAAATGTGATTTTTTTTTTTTTAAGTTTATTTTTACACATTTTGGTATGCACAATTTAAGCTTCAAGCATCAGTTAAAACAGTTCTTTCAGTAGGTTATGACTTGCTGCCTTGTCCGATATTTAAAATCCCATTTGTTGTTCTGATGGTGTAATATTTTATCCTGAACCGGACTTGCACTTTGGTGTATTTGCAGTGGTATGCATTTTGTGTGCCCGTATACATGTTGCTCCATGATTCTTTATTTCAACGTACACAGGATATAAATACATGACAGTTTTAATGCAAAAATGTAATTTTCAGATACTTATAAGTCATTTAAATGTGTGCAGTAGATATAAGTAAAGATGCGATTTTTGTGCATTTTTTTAAACATTATTCTCACAATTTCATCCAGATTATTTTTTACTATTATTACTATGTTATATTTTTTATTCATGCTAGCATTTTGATACGCTGAATCTAGGTGTGATACATTTTATTGTATTTTTATTTTTATGGTTTTTTTTTTTCATTTATACATTTAAAATACTTGTATTTGTTTTTCAAGTGATGGATCTGTTTGTTGGACATCTATCCCGCCGGGATCTGCTGCTCTTATATGCCCAAAATGAAGACAGCAACTCAAATATGAACCTCTTTGTAGACTCTGATGTATGAAATCCAGAGTATGGTGAAGTGCACTGTCTCCCAGAGCCAGGCATGTAGAGAGGATAAGCCTCTATAAGGCCTGTCTCTCACCCGACCAGCAACAAAGATGCCCGGGCTGACTTTATGTATATTGGTTTGACCATGGTAAGCCTGTGACATGAGCTCTTCACAGCTCACGAGGCTGCTGTCAGTCCTTTGGCAGCATCTTTGTGTGTCTAGTACCAGGGGGAGGTGTAGTCTGTTGTAGCTAAGAGTGTCTGTTGTGGGTGACTTATGTGGATTTGCCTATCTTACATTGGCTGGCCCCTGTCACTATGGCAACATGAGCAGTCATTGCTGACACAACCAGAGAGAGAGGCTAAGAAACATCCATGGAAATGGACACACAAGGGTTAATCCTGTGTGTGTGTGTCTCCCCAAGCTCACCCATTGAAATGGTACATGACGGGGTTAATCCCCAGTGCGTGTGTGCGTGGTGGGGTGATGGAGAGGAGGTGGGGGTGGGAGGTGTGTCAGGATAAGGCTTGAAGGGCTTACACACACCATCTCCTTTGCTCTCAGGCATAGGGACAGCCTTATCTTCAACCAGCACCCCAACCAGTGAGGCACACGGGTACACTCACACAGATCTGCCCAACCCTCGCTTCGTCAGCTTGCCTCATTTTCCTACAGTTAAACATTCACACCTAAAGCCATAAAGCCATGTATAATAAGTGCTCAAAGCGGGCACACATGGTGTTTTCACTAAGCCTACACTTTAAACCCACAAGTGCAACCTGTTTAAATTGACCTTTGTTAAAGTCAATAAAAAGAGAGTAAGAGACTGAACTTGTACAGCATTTTGGTATAGATATGCTGTACTAGTTCTTGCTTTTAAATAAAAGACAAATCAGAAATTCTTCTTTTCGACCGTTTTGTTTGACCTCAGAGGTTTTTGTTACCTCGTCAGCTGTGAGAAAGGCAAAAAGGAAAAGGTCAGCAAGACAGACTTACCTCCTTCAGACTCTAGCTGTTCTGACATCGCCATTTTGTCACCTACAAATGCACTTTCACAGCTACACACTGATCTAACTCAGAGCCTGAGTCTGTGTTTTCATGCCTCTCCCTCTCTCTGATATCTTCCATGTCCAGACTGTCAGGCTCAGGGGCACGAGGAGGGGGAAGGAGGATGCCTACAGTCTGTGTGTGTGTGTGTCTGCCTCGCATGTGCATGTGTGTGCGTGCATGCTATCGTGCACATGTGCAAATGTGTGCAATGTGCCACTTCCACTTACTAGTCCACAGGAAACTCAACTGCACATGCATCTGCCAGAGTTCTGATAAGAACCATTCCCGCCAGCCTCCCTTCAGCACAATCCTAAGCACTGATCTCAGGACAGTTTTGTGTTGGTATGACTGCAGAAAAAGCCCTGACCGAGCTGATCCCAGCTCAAAGATGACTTCCAACTGTAGAATGAGTGACATCAGTTAAGTGCTGTTTTTTCCGTTTTTTCCACAAACAGGAATGAAAAGAGAACCACTCCTCTTTTCATAGATAGCATTCACTGCATTTCTTTCCCAAAGCTAAAAGCAAGCCTACTGTTTCTCGACTTTTCCCACTTCACAATATTAAATAAGTACTTTAGACACATCAGTGGCACACACTGTCCACACGGAAGCTAGCTACATGTCTCTGGGGCTCGTTTCACTGGTGTCTGCCTGCCAGATTTGATACATTTGGCAGCTCAGGCCTCTTTACTCCATTATTGGATCAGATGGGGGGGGGGGGGACAGAGATCTCTCTGTCTGATTCAGCTCTGATAAAAGATCCAAAAGACAAGCTGCCACTTTTTGGAGGAATGAGCTCTAACAGTACAGTGGCCAGCTTTAGATCAAAGAGACTGTGAGCCAGAAGAGCTGCAGACACTTAACTGCAGCAGAACTTCAGCTGTAGTTATTTTAATGGATTCAAGGTTAAGGGTTAAAGCAAAATGTCTTATCTCAGCAGAGAAATGTACAACAGAAGAAAGTAGCATTCACATTAATTAGCAGCATGGTGGCTCACAGCAAGAGGATTTCTTTGTGGAGTTCAAATGATCTCCCTCAGCCTGGGAGGGTTTTCTCTAGTTACTTCTGCCACTGAACAGCATCCCATCTGGGCCCAGGACATGCTCACAAAAGAGATTCCTAATCTCAAGAGTTGTACTTAGTTATTACATAAAGGCAAAGTTGGACAATGTGACAATACTGTGAGATTAATAGCAGTCTACTGTCAGATTTTTTTTGCTACACTGTTTATAGTGTGCCGTTGCTGAAGTGTACTCAAGTGGGATGCAAGTGTATCTTGTGTAATATACACTGCTCAGACAGTTTGTTGGGTACACCTTGCTAGTACTAGGTTGGGCCCCCTTTTCCCTTCAGAACTGCTTTAATTCTTTATGGCACAGATTCAACAAGGTGCTGGAAACATTCCTCTGAGATTTTGGTCCATATTGATATGATAACACAGTTGCTGCACGTCCATAATGTGAATCTCCTGTTGCACCACATCCCAAAAGTGCTCCGCTGGATTTAGATTCTATGACTGTGGAGCACATTAGAGTACAGTGAACTCATTGTCATGATCAAGAAACCACTATGAGATGATTTGACTTTGTGACATGGGATGATATCCTACTGGGAGCAGCGATCAGAAGATGGGTAGACTGTGGTCATAAAGGGATGGAGATGGTAGGCTGTGGCATTTAAACAATGCTCAGCTGCTAGTAAGGGGGGCAAAGTGTGCCAAGAAAATATGTCCCACACATTACACCACCAGCAGCAGTCTGAATTGTTGGTAAAAGGCAGGGTGGAGCCATGCTTTCATGTTGTTTGTTGTTGCAGCAGAAACGGAGGCAATGTTTTTCCAATCTTGTATTGTCCAATTTTGGTCAACTTGTCCAAATCAAAGCCTCAGATTTCCTATTCTCATCTGACAGGAATGGCAACCGGTGGGGTTTTCTGCTGCTGTAGCTCACCTGCTTCAAAGTTTGGCATGTTGTGCATTCAGAGATACTCTTTGGCATTCTTTGGTTGTAACAAGCGACTATTTGAGTTACTGTTGCATTCATATCAGCTTGAAGCCTTCTGTCCATCTCCTAATATTTATCAGGGCATTTTTGCCCAGAGAACTGCTGCTCACTGAATATGTTTAATGTTTGGAGGATTTTTTTTAACATCAGTTCAAGATAATACGAACATCACGTTCTGCTTCTGTATCACCTGATCAAAGAAGTGCACAGGTAGCCTCGCAAAACAGCTTTACTATAGCTTGTTGGGTGTTTTTGTAGTCTTTCTTTACATGAACAACCACTGGAATCAAAAGTTAGAAATAACTGTCTAAACATCAGTAATTCTGACTTATGTATTTAAATCACAGGAGACCCCAAAATGAGGGTATGTGTGTACGTGCATATTTTCCCCACATAATTATATCTTGACTGTATCTTGCAGAAAAGCAATATAGGTAATAACAATCAGGGATGGAAGTTGAAAACCCTTACATTTAAGAACCAGTATCAAATGGTCTCATTTATAAGAATTTTATCCCTCAAACCTCATGAAATGCTATTACTGCTGTGTTTGTCAGCTAGTCTGTGCAAAACAGTGATATTAAACTCATTTCAGTGGAGCTTAAGTCCCAACTGGGTCTTATTTTTCTCCCTCAGTGTTCAGATTTAGATAATAAAAAAGATATTGTAATGCTCAAACCTTGAGTAAGCTTATTTTATCCATTCAGAAAATTAATTAATAAAAAAATATATAATAGGATTAATATTAATAAATTATTCATTTCTATTGCTATTAAATTTTGGATAATGTTAACATCCCCCGTCCAAAATAATGAAGCATAACACAGGGACTCTTGAAATTTTGTTATGAAAAATAAATAGTTTTTAATTTTAAGTACATTATTTTTTAGTGAAGGACTTTTACTTTGAAAGGACCTGACTGCTTTTACTTAAACGATCTGAATCTCTTGCACCCTACAGCTCAACTGTCAGACGGGAAATTGTTATTGATGCGTCTCGTTTGCAAGAGAAAACAAAAGTGCGACAATCAAAACAAGCGACACTGAATATAAATGGATCTGCTGTTGCTCAGCAGAGATCCATCACTCATTCATCTGCTTTACAGTCAGGAGAAATCACTGTGGAAAATTCGGACTGACCTACAATCTGCAGCTTGTCCTTTGATAGCAGCGCCCTCTCGTGGCCACAGTGAGCCAGCGTCTTTGTTTTCATGCTGCCCTACAGTTTTTTTTCTCACTCACTGGGTGAATTCCCTACTCAGGATCGTTTTGGCAGGCAAACACAGACACACTGCAACCTGGGAAGTTCAGCGGCAAGTGCGTCACATGTTATAACAGGCCAAGAGGTGAAGGGATTAAATCAGGAAAAGGCTCAGCCGTGAGCCAGTTTGGCATTGAAATATATTATCTGTGTGTGTTACTTTAAGTGTCAAAAAAAATCATGCATGTGCTGTAGTAACTTAATGAGCTATATTATTATCCATCATCTTCACTGTTGCAGTCCCCCCACCCCAACACCGCCACCCCCTTTTCTCCCTGGCATTTTGCAGGTAGCTTAGATTTAAGTGTGTGTGTGACAGATGTGCGTGAGAGTGTGTGTGGCGGCGGCTGGTGTCAGCTGGCAGCTGTGTGAGTGGAGATGACAGTGCCCTGATGCTGCGTTCTCTGTTCTCTGGGAGCCATTTTGTCTGTCTCTGATCTCAGAGTCAGGTCTGCCCCCCACCCCACACCCCCTCAGCCAATCACGTCACCGCTCAGCCTTGCAGAAAACATAGAAACACAGTCTGATCTCTCTCTCACTCTGTCTCACCCACTCCATCTCCCTCCCTCTCCTACAGTGTTCATCTCCTACTTGCTTCTCTTTTCTTGGCTCTTCTGCACTCTGCCCCCCCTTCCCCCCTCCATCACCTCTTCTCCCTCCTTTCTCCTGTTTCCTCCTCCTCCTCCTCTTCCTCCCTTAATCCACATCTTTCCTCGGTGTCTGCTCACTCCCTCTCTCTTCCCCTCTGTCACACCCTCCTCCTCCTCCTCCTCTCCAGGCTCTCTTGTTGTGCAACCCGTTTTTAAACAGCTCAGCCTTTGTGCGTTTTTGTCTGTTGCCATTTCAGCCAGAGCTGCAGTCTTTACTCATTTTCCTCCAATCAGGGACACCATGTGACTCTCTGCATGAGAGGGCACAGTCCCTTCCCCCTTCTCTCGCTCTCTCTCTCTCTCTCTCTGTCGCTCTCTCTCCTTCTCTTTCCCCGTCTCCCTCCTTACTCCTCCCCACTGCTTCCCCCACTCTAGCCAGCCAGCCAGCCAGCCAACATACGCTAGCAATCAGAGGAGTCAAAGAAAAAGAGGGAGTGAGGGGAGGGTGAGAAGGGAAAGAAGGATGAAGGTATATACACAGTGCAGACTGAAACTGTGTGGGAGAGGGGGGACAGGGGAGATATGGGGGAGAGATATCACAGAGGTGTGTGTGTGTGGGGGGGGCACAGAGTAGTGTGGATTTTACTGTAAGGTCAGTGTAGACTAGTATGAAGTCATCTAATTGATCTCCAAGCAGAAAACACAGTAACCATTTAGTAAAGTTATTCCCTCACACACTTTGGCCCACTGTTTATGTCATCCACATGTCAGGACACATGCTGTGTGTGTGCATCCAGACACACACACACACACACTCACGTACAAACTGTGAGCCCACACAAGAAGGGGGAGGATCCTTGTGCGTTGAACACGGCTCAGGAATGTAAACAACAGAGAACAAGACGAAAGCAACCAAAAGGCAGAAATTATATAGTTTCACATTTTACATGCTGTTGTATTTAGTCAGCCTTCACAGAGTCTCTGATCGTGGTTTAATTATATAAAGAGGGTGGCAACTTAAGCGTGTAAATTAACTAGCGTCACTTTAGGGTCAAGCTTTGGGTTCATTTGAAGTTGACTTGAATGAATGGAAGTGATTGTTCCATTTTAGGAGGCAGTGTTTACATTGGTCTTCAGTTACCTCATGTTGTGTATACATGTGTATCTGTGTGAGTGACTGAAGCTGTGTTAATCACACGTATTTTTTAAGGTCACCAGATGTGCATGAGAAAGTAAGATTGCACAGTTGCGTTGTCTTTTTAAAGTTTTGGTTTTGCTAAATATGCGTCGACATCTATGAAGCCAGGAGCTGAAAAGTGAAAGATGTCACCAGACAAGAAGCTACTCTGTCAATAAAATTTTTTAATTGAAAAAATGAAAAAGAGAATACAAAAAAAAAAAAACAGAAAAAAGCCAACAGCAAAAAGGGGAACACCAGAGAGAACAATATGAGAGCAAAAGTGGAGCGCAGAAGAGTGCAGTCATACATCTTTTTGGAAATTTCCATGACCACGTTGATTAAGTATGCAATCTGACCACAAGATAGCTAAGGCCCGGTTCTAAACAAATGCTCTCGCCTCTGCTGCGCAGGCTTGTTTAACGGCTGAGGTGGCAGCGTTTGCCTTTGTAACACGGAGCGCTGCGCAGAGATTGAAAACACATGATTGAACACACACACACACGCGAAAACTCTGATGCACCATATTCCCTGTACCATTGTGCGCTCCAGACAAATTGTTATCTGGTGCGTCTAGAGAGTTTGCCCTTGCTGATATCAAATCTGTCTGCCAACATCTTTCTATACTACCCAGCTTTCTGATCTGTCATCCTCAGTCGTGTCTCTTCCTATTCATCTGTCTACAAGCTTAAACTGTACAAGCCAAGAAGAGCTGACATTGTCTCTCAGTTTGCTTCTCCGAAACTTTCCGCCTTTAAAATAATCTGCAGGCTAAAGAGTTTCCAAACCGCAAAACATGGGACCAGTTAGTGCTCCATCTCTCTAATGACTAAAGTCGAGACTGGCACCAGGGAAATATGATACTCGATGAGTGGTTGGCTAAATTTCTTTATCCACATCCCGGCTGTTTGAGGGTTGACCACTGTGGCCGCTGTGGCCTGGTAGGCAGGAGAAGAGAGGAGGCCACGTCAGGGTTATGCAGCACCCTACACACACACGCACATAAATACACACAGCAACTCACAACTTTATCACACTTCCTTCTTCCATTCCTGCTGCTGAGAATTATACAGCAGCAGATTCTGAGAGCATCTATCATGATTATGAATACATTCGCAGCTATAGGATTATATTTCATGTCCTACACGTCCTATCAGGAGTGGTACATAAATCGCTGTAACACTTAATAATATATTGCCTGAGGCTGAGCAGTGCAGGGTTTATTTCTAGACCTTTATTTCTCTTGTTCTTTCCACCTCTGCCTGATTAAAGTCAATAAAACCAGAAGAATTATCTGTTTGCTGTCAGGCGTCCCACACCTAAACACAACTGTTTGAGGACTGCGGGGAGTTCCTCAGAAGTCGCACACCTCTCAATATGGTAGCCTAATATGACGGATATTACTCCCTCCAGGTCGCTCTCCGTGGCTCTGTTCCCAGAAGCCCTGTAGCCGATACTCAACTTCAACCGATTTTAATAAAATGGTGACAAGCGACAGTCGGTCTGCAGGGCTGTTTTTTTTATCGTGGCACGAAATGAAAACGGCCTATGAAGCTACGACTGTGGCGATATGACTGACACTTCTTCAACCCCAAAGACAGATATTTAACATGAATGAAGAAGCCTCAGATGTCACAGAAAACAGCAGCGAACAGAGAGAGGTGCAAGTAATTGTGTTAGAGTAAGGTCAGCGTCTCCCCTTCTCCCATTCGACTGTGCACTTGCTGACCTCGTTTTGTGAACTTAAAGAGAACTTCTAGGTAAAAGGCTCCCTAACAAGGCCATTATACATCCATGCTTTGGTTAAAGAACAAGACTTGAATCTTTAAAAATCACGTCCCACAGATGTAGCAGGGCACTTTTTTCCCCACTTTGATATCAGCGATAAAAACTGCTTCTGTACCTGCAAGAGAAGCATCCCCTCATCTCCCTCTTCACAAATCCTAAACAGCATACTCCTGTGTGAGCCGCGAAACATCAAGCATTCATTAGTAACTCTTCTGTGAGAAGAGGAGCAAAATCAATCATGCAAGCCTTTGATTCATGCCACTGATCTTTGCCCTTTAAATGTCACACTTTGATCCTTTTCCCCCCTCTCTTCTTTTCCGCTACCTCCACTGTCAGATTTCCACTTTGGATGAGAGAGTAACTTATAAAGGACTCTGTTGTTAACCTGGGCCATTAGTCAGAAAGCATCAGCATCATTAGCAACAGCAGAAACAGCAAGAACAACAACTGGTGGAGGAAGAGGAAGAAGTTGCATTAGTGGCGCCACTGCAACAACTTCATGCACAGATGTGCGTGCCGCAAGCAAATATCTTCAGCATTTGATCTTGAAACTAAAAGAGTAAGCTGATAAGAAGAACGCATGTTTGCTGCATATATCCTAGTATTTTCTTTGCACTTCATCAGCCATCGCAGAGGGTGACCTCCCATGAGCCTTTGCAAACAGAGCCCCAGGGCCTCGGGGCACCTCTTTCCCCATCTCTCTGCCCCAGTCGGTCACGCCACAGCAGCCGCTGCACTCACCAACCAAAATACAACAACAACAACAACAACCAGAAAAAGTCAGCGGCTGGCAACAGCAGCAGAGGCAGCAGCGGCAGGGCTGTCGTTAAAGACAACCATCACCACGGCAGCTACTTACCGGGACACGCGCAGCCGCCCACGGACATCTTCTCACATGTCTGGTGTGAATCCGATCAGAATGATGGTGGTGGTGGCTCTGTTATCCCTGCTCTCTTCCTCTCCTCTTCTCTCTCCTCTTTCTCACCAGTCACTGCTGCCGCCACTGAGGCTGCTCACATGAGCGTCTGTTATCCCCACGGTTCACACACACAGACACATACACACACACATACACACCGCCAGGGAGCAGAGAGAGAGAAGAGGGAGTGAGTGAGTGAGGGAGGGAGTGAGTGAGTGACGGCGAGGGAGGAAAAGAGAAAAGAGAGAAAGAGGGGAAGAAAAGGTTAAAAAAAGAGCACACACAAACACACACACACACACAAAGGATCAGATTCTCTCAGTTGTAGCTGTACACTGTGAATCACACTGCGAGTGTGTGTCCAAGTGTGTAAGTGAGTGCGTGTTATCGAGTGAGGAGAATACTGCTCCTGCCTCTGCTCTGCCCTCACCCTCATCAGCCCTGCAAATTACAGCTCAGGTGGGAGGAGAGAGGGAGTAAGAGAGAAAGAGAGAGGGAGGGAATGAGCGGCTGAGTGCTAGAGAGAGAGAGAGAGCGGGAGAGAGTGTGTGTGCGAATGTGTGTGTGAGCGAGCAAGCGAGTAAGCTAGGGCGAGAGAGAGAGAGTGGACTGTCAAAGTGACCTGAGAGGCAGATTTGAGAGAATAACAACCATGTGATGTGGGTCCCTTTTTTCCCCCCTTTAAATATGTAGAGACTGTTTTTTTCCCTTTTTTTTACTGCTGCTGCTGCTGCTACAATGACACACACACACAGACACACGTGAGCACACACACGTAGAGAAGTGAAGCTTTAAATGATCCTCAGGAAATCTGGCTGTGTGTGTGTGTGTGTGTGTGTGTGTGTGTGTGTGTGTGTGTGTGTGTGTGTGCGCTGCAGCTGTCTGAGTGGCTTGTTACCATCCAGAGAAGGTCTGCTACGGGCAGGGGGAGGGAAACGGGTGAGGAAAAAGGGAGGAGGATGCAACTAACATGCCTCCTCTCTCTCGCCTCTCTTTCTCACCCATCCGCTCTCTCGCTCCGTTAGTCTTCCTGTCTGCAGTATGTCACACAGTGTTGCTCTCTCGCTTCACTCATCTTCCTGTCTACTCGGCCATTTATCTCCCCTGCCCTTCCCTCCCCCCTCGCTGTCTCTCTCTCTCAGTCCTTATTACTCTTTCTTCCATTCTACCTTTCCCTCCCACTGTCTCCATCTCGCCCTAATCTTCCCTCCATCACTATGTCATTTCTCTTTCTCGGTCAGATGCTCAAGTTTGTGTCAGGAGGAGAGAGTCGTTAGGCCCACATTATAAGTGACATGACACCCGACCGCTTAAGGACACATCAGGTACTATCCTACTCTAATTGCCAAAAAAATAAATAAATAAATAAAGACAGGCCTCTGTCAGCGAGTTGTTGCGATTAACAAGTATTTTTTCCTCTCTGCCAAAGAACTATTAAGCTACATCACTGAGCCATGTAGTTGTACATGAGCTCTGCAGTTTATCCCGAGTGCACTTCCCTGCTACTCCAAAATACTCAGTTTGAAACTAAATGCGTATTAATCCACAGCTGACAATAGTTCCCAACAAATGCATGTCTGCTTTTGATCAAAGCCCCAGAACCCAGTAATTTGAGGAAAATCACATTACCTCTTTTTTTAAGTGTAGATACATATTATACTTAAATGATTTAACTTGGAACAAATTGGCTTTGTGGCTGAGTGCCACCTACATGGATGGTTGTGGTTTTTTCCTGGCATTTGATATCTTGTAAACTGGTGGTTCCTAACCAAGCTGCTATTTCAATGCTGAAAAAGTGCCAAAAACTCCAGTTCCTTGTATGGCCACTTGAGGCTGGCTCCTGAATCAGGTCTGATCCCACAGACTTGCATGTTCAGCCTTTCAGCACAAATAAGTTTGCAGCCTGGCACATAAAATATTATTAGTGGCAGGTCTGCTTTGATGTAGATGCAAACATAGGCCGCTACAGTTAATGGAGGTCTGCTACACTTCACCTCAGCTAATCTAAGTCACTGAAATGGACTTCTCAAGTGTGGGCGTTGGCGCCTTTTGGAGCACTTTAAGGCAAATGCAATTATAAGACAAATTAATTGTACTAACAGGCTGTCCAAGAAATCTGTGCTCGGGTTTGACATGTGAAGTTCTTTCACTGTATTTATAAGTTACTTACCACTAATTAGCAGTTAGCTGTTTTTATGCAGCTTATTAGTTCATAACTTAAGACTTGCAAGTTGGAAGCTTAGGAGCTTAGAAGCTTATAGTGTGTTGCATGCAAATTAACAATTTGCTTCCACACTAAGTCACCCAGCTCTGGTTGCTACTGTAGAACTCGGTTACCCAAATTTATCTTTATTTTCATATTCATAATTTTTGCAGTTATTTTCTCGTAAAATACTGGTAAAATCTTTCTTGTTCACCTTAAAAGAAAAAATTAAATAAAATAAACACCTGCTCACCAATCAGCTACACTGCTAAACCAATTATAGTATGGTGCTGCGAAAGCAGCTCTGCCAATCAGAATATGTGGAGTTTTCCTGTGATGTCTGACACCTGGCAGCAACTTTGGGTGCTGGGTTGGTCTTGTTCTGGTGCCTCCCAAAGATGCTCATTTGGATCGGGATCTGGGCCGGTTTGACGGTCAGATCAAAACGTAGGGGCTCTTTATTGTGTTCTTCAGCCATTCCTGAGGGTGGGTTTGGGGTGAGGGCAAGGTCTCTGAGTAGAACACTGCATCGTAACAAGACAATCAATGTTATTCACTTCACCTGTCAGTGCTTTTAATGGTTGTGGCTGATCAGTGTATAAATTGTGCTTATTCAGGGATTTTAGCCATTAGAAAGGTCATGACCCCCACTGACATCCTAAGACTGAATACAGCACATTCTGCACATACGCACATTGCTGAGATGTCTAATTATAAACAAGAGCGTGCCGTTTCCCTCCAGAATGACATCACAGAGTTTTGTTAAATCTGGTTCTCTCTTTACATGCAACACAAGTCTGCGTAGATTGCCTCCCCCACATATTCCTACTTGCCTTTTTTAAGACACTTGCTCTTTGTCCCCCCTCCCTCTCTTCCTCACCCTCTGTCTCATTAGGCAGTATCTCATTTTGAGGAGGAGAGCGTTAAGCCAATCAGAGAGGGGAAGAAAGAGCAGAGGAAGGAGGGAGAAGGAGAGAGGGAAAGACGGCGAGGTTGCAGAAGGAAGAGGGCAGAGATGGAGTGAGTGAGAGAGGTGGTGAGGGAGAGAGAGAGAGACGAAGGAAAAGAGAGGGAGATGGATGGAGGGAGAGAGGGAAAGAGGGAGGGTGAAAGAATAAATAGCTCTGGCGCACTCGTCCCCCATTACCCCGGGAGGGCACTGTCGCCATGGCAATGTGGCAGAAAAAGGATAGCACAAGCATGATGAGCTTCTACACACACACAATTTTATAAATGAAAACTGTGATTCACACATGTATCTGCCCACATTAACAGTTTCATGGAGACATATTTGACAAGTTCATACTTTCAAATGGGTGTGGACACAAAGCACGCCGTCTTAAACTCTACAACAATCATTTATACACAGGCATGCACACGCATTAACAATTTGCCAGTTTGCAGATAGTCAAAGCCTGCATAACAGAGAAATAACCGAGACAAAGGAAGCCGTGGAGGGAGATTACAGTATAAAAGACAAGCAGTCAACACAAAACAAGAAGGTGAAGAAAAGGCACCGGCGAAGAAAATAACAAAGGAGAACAAGAAAGCCGTTTTTTAAATACCTAATCAAGTATCACCGTTGCCTGCTGTGTTGCCTTACAATAGACTTTATTGGATTATGATGCACATTTCCTTTAACTTATTTTTTTCTTCTTACCCCCTTTTTTCTCACTAATCTATAAAACAGTTCAGTAAACCCAGCATTAACTGATTATTTTGGCTCCACTTGGGGAAAGACAAATACAATACTGACAAATTATCACTTCAATAACTTGTTATAGCTAATGCATCAGCAAGCAGTTGCCAATTTATGCACCCAGAAGATGCAAAGCAGCATTAATGTTCATTTGAAATGTTTTTTTGTTTGTGTGTTTGTTTGGTTTTTTGTCCACCTGATGAATGCTAGCTTAATATTTACTCATTTTTTTGCTCCTCCGTGATGCCCGACAGCTCTTGAGGGAAGTCTCTCTAGGCAGTCAACATTTTGCTGACTCTGTGTGTGGTGCACAGCAGGTAGCATACAGCATGTATATCAGGAATTCCCAAGCTGACACCAGAACAGGAACAAAACTGATGAAGTTGCCAGAAATGCTCCTGTGATGGTGATTTTCACAGCCCCACGACTGAAATAACAGGTTGTTAATCTTCATCCCCTCATAAATCCAACATACAGATTTATGGTTTCATACTCTCCCACATCAGCACTATACTTAGGTTTATTTCTGTTTTACTCTCTGGATTTACAAAAAACTTTAGGTTGTTAAGTGAAGTTCTAACTAATTGTATGCATAACTGGTTTAGACTCTTATTAATAAATTCAGTTACCTGTTGACTCCTCCTGTACTTCATGGTTTGATCAAACAAGAAGGTGAGGGCAGAGTGGACTGAACCATGTTCTGTGAGAGCATGGGTGGGGGTGGAGTTTCTTTGCAACTGTGTTCAGTTATTGTCCCGGTGGCTTCCCCCTTTTTCATTAATAATGGTTTGCTCTGCTTGTATATATGTTGAGTTCTTCCTCAATAAGTCAGCTTATTAACTGACCTACTTAACAGGTCCACTTGTACTTGGGCACTCAAAGGCCTTCATACTGCAAGTCTCATTCACCCATTTGTGCAAGCACTTTTTTTCTATAGAAGTGCTTTCTATCTAGCATTCACACATATTTACACTCCGATGAAAGCAGTATCTTGCCCAAGGATATTTCGTCACGCAGACTGGAGCAGCCAGGAATCGAGCTTAGTTCCCATTAGAAGATAACCTGGACTACCTCCTGAGCTATAGCCACCCCTGAACGAAAAACTAAAATTGCCCGTTTTTTGTTTTTTTTTTCAAATATAGGTTACAAGAGTGTGTTACAGCAACAGCAACAGTTTCTTATTTGTGTCGCATTACTTAAAAAGCATTAAAAATGTTGTTGGAATAAGTTTAACAGTAGCTGAAGTCAGTATGCTGCTAACATACTCGTGTAAAGCTGATGTAATGTTTGCCATCTTAGAAAATGCAATGCTCTAGTAGATTTTAACTTGTTCTGCTTTACCTCATAGGATATAGCCCATCAAACATTAATATACCAAGTCCTACTGAACCTCTATCATGTCTCTGTGACCCTCTGTGACCTGGATTAAACACGACACGTGCTTAGGTGCTGCCAGGTTTGACTATAACAGTATGTGCGCAGCAGCAAAGACAAAAGTTCATTTCCCAGGTCATTAGTCATGCCTGTTAGAAACAAGCCTGTTGCAATACTTTAATAATGTAGGAACCAGCAAATTAGCAGCTACAGAAGCACTGCTGAAAAATTTTGCTCTAGAGAGTAAAACAAATCACCTAAAGTCAGTAGACTGAAGTTAAAAATGGCTTTAGTGCCACTCTCATGCCTTTGTTGCTGCATAGTTATCTGTTAAAGTTGTTTGGAAGGCAAATGTGGTGGTTAATTAGCTCAAGAAATCTTGTGTGCATCCAGCCTGAGGGCAAAGCAGAGAATGAAAGAGGCTGTTCTGAGCGAGCCAGCCGTCTGTAAACTCTTATGTAAGGCAGAAACTGCATCCTGTTTCTCTCAGCTACATTATTGATGTAGGTTTCTGTTACCATGCTGAGTGTGTTTGTATGCATACGTGCACGGAAACATGTGCACCTGTAAGTCACTATCTCTCGGATACCTCTGGATAGTCTCACCTCTGCTGATCTGCAGAAAGGGTGGTCTCCTCCAGCTGAGGTCTTGTCACTCTCTCTCCTCCCCTTTCCACCTCTCCGCATGCTCTCCTGTTCTTTCTTCACCTCCTTTCGTCTTCTGTATTAATGTAAGTCCCCTTGCACCACCTCCCCCTCCTTCTCTTTCTCTCTCAGGCCTTCATTTCTCACTAACAGATGTTCTCTGAACCATGTGGGAGGGCATTCCTCCACTCTGCTTTGAAAGCAAAGAAAAAAGAAGACTTACTTGAAGCAAAGAAAAAAAATCAAACGAGGACGAAAGCAACAGAGCTCCCCAACTCAGCAGTCTCCAAAGTAATGCCTGTGTGTCCTGCTTTTCCCCCATAGAGAAGGTGTCAAGTTAAAGATCAGAGTGCTTTTGCCTTTTTATAACACACTGCTCCCAGTGTTACACAATATTTGAAAGGTCACATAAGAGACACGTAAAACATTGCATGACCGAGCAGCAAAGACGACTGGAAGTCATAAAGACAAACACACACAGAGAGAGAAATGCAGCAAGTGTGAGTTAGAGTGATAAAGGAAAGCTTATACCTGACTCCTTAGACCTCACAGGTTCTTTAAAAATTCAAACATGCCAAAAGAGCACTGTGGGAGTCTTCCTGCAGGTCAAGAGTGAGGAAAAGATGAGAAGTACAGGACAGATGAGGCATGAAAGAAAAGCAGGAGAGCTTTTCCTCCCACCAAGAATGAAAGTAAAGGCTGGCACATAAGTGAGTGAATTTTATATTTCTTTTTTTTAAGGAATAAATAAAAAAAAATGATAAAAAAAGGAAGAAGAAAAAGGATACGGGGGGGGGCATGTGGTGTGTGGAGAGTGGGTTAAATATGGGTGTTTGTGATTGTGGGGACATATACTGGCAGGGTGGCTGTGCGCTGGATGCGGCAGTAAGGTGACCCACTTACACAGAACTGCCTCTCCTGACACACACACACACACACACACACTTGCCTCTGCACACTCCTGAACACACTCACACTGGAGACTGGAGGATGCTTTGGCCCCATTTCAGGCAGTAATGTGTTTCAAGAGTTGTGGAAGATGAGGTGGGAGGTCGTCGGTGTGTGGCAGCTGAAGAGACCTGAAGCAACAGAACAGAAGAAGACAGGGGATTAAACTATATAAAGCAACAAAAAGAGTGGGAAACAGGCGACAAGCTGAGCAGACTGCATGGTAGACATGACGTACAGTATAAGTACACATCGGGCAGACTTGTAAATGAGCAGGGTATGTGTGGTACCTTGTTAAAGTGTGTATCAGAGAGCACATTTTTCCTCCCTGCTAATCTGGTGCAGCCATTGACTCCACCGTGACATTCAGCAGAAAGGTCAGCTCCTTCCTGGTATGCACAAGATAACAGGACAGACACATCCACAGTCCTCCACAGGAAAAAAAGACAAGATAATACAAGATAGCACAAACAGAAAGGTGAACAACCTTGACATTTATTATGCAAATGCCTATGGCTATTTAAATAGCTTTAACTGTAGGTGGCTGGTATGGAGTTGAGAATGAACTGATTCACAACTTCAGATGGCCAATAGAAAACAAAAGAATGAGTGGAACGTAATAGCAGGTGTACAATATCACCATCTAGTGGGGAAAATACATTGCAGCAGTGGAATATTTCCACCTCCATGACCCATAAATAGGAACATGAGTTATTTCCCCCTGAAATATATTTAAATAGCCAGGACCTAAATGATGTCAGTCATATAAAAGTGTAAAATTAAGGCTATACATTATATCTGTCTGACTTTGACTTTGCTGGGTATTCAATTCAGCTGATTTCAGTTTAATTCTGTTTTATTGATTTAGCATCAGATCACCAATTAAAGTAATCTCAAGGTGCTTTTTATTGTAAGGAGAGCTTCTCTTATATCAGAGGGACAATCCCAATGATCAGGTGATCCCCTATGAGCAAGCAGGAACAGACCTCCAGCAGAACCAAGCTCAGGAAGGAGCATCTATATGCAACTGGTTGTTAATTGACAAGAATAAGAGGTGAGAAATAAGGAAAGGACAAACAATAAACACATTGGGGAGTGAAAAGAACTTCTCAGTACATTATGGGAAATCCTCCAGCAGTCTGAGTCTATAGCAGCATAATTAAAAATGGTTTACAGTCACCAGATTGAGCCCTAATTATAAGCTTTATTTTAAAAAAAGACAGCTGAAGGCCCATTTTGAAAGTAGTGAGGGTGTCTGTTTCCTGAAGCCAAACTGGGAGCCGGTTCCACGAACAGGAGTCTGATAGCTGAAACCTGCCTCCCACTCTATTTTTGGAAATTCTGGAAAACACAAACAAGGCTGCAGTCTGGGAGAGAGGTGCTCTATTGGGATAATATGTTAGAAGAATTAGCACCACAGTCTCAAGGAAATACAGCATGACAACTTGTGCACAATTTTTAAAAAAGGATCTGATGCGTGCACAACAACTTTGACCTTCAGCTGCATATCTCTCCTCTGGCTTGTACAGAAACGAATAATTAGACAGTTTATCTTAAAACCAATGGTCTCCTTCACGTAAAATATCCACTATAAATAGCTCATAGCGTGCTTCGTCTCATAGGTTTTATGAGTTAGCACTAGCTTCTTTTCACCTGGTGGAGATCTAACATTTACATTTACAAAAGACCTTTGTGTTAAATCCTGCACTTAGTGCTAACCATGTGAATAAAGTGAATAAAAAAATGAATAAGATCTCTGTTTTTAAAGCTTAATATTTATTAGGTAATAAGAGTCCAGATCTCTTTATTTCATTTCATCTTCCCAGCTTCTTCACATGCAATGAGGCAAATGGCTGGCAGAGTCAGACAGATCAGGGAATTCCTTAATAAACTAAAAATATAATATAATATAGCCACACCTGATCAGAGTCTGAAGCTTCGTGTATTTGCCATCACTTGCAGGTGAAGACTCACACAAACTTAATCTTCTTCACTTAAGCATTTCAAATGATGAGACATTATAACTACTGACGGCCACCTTCACCTGGTTATGGTGCAGACAGAGGCAACAAACTGACAACAATCTGTTCTTAGATCGAAACAAAGCAAACTCCCCAGCTACTGCTGAAATGATTAAGTGATGATTGGCTCAACTTCATAATCAAATAGAAACAAAGTGTAACAGTAAATAGAAAAGGAAACAAGAGGAAAGCACATAGTTGATGTACTGAATATGTAAATGTAATCAACCACAGCTGAAAATACTGATTTGAGCAGTTGTATTTATTACTCAGATGTATAATAACAATTGCTCATATGTGACTTAACATGATGTGGAGCTGCAGAAGATGAAGAGGAAAGAAACGAAACAAAGCACCAATCACACCGAACTGCAAATCATATGAATAACAAGCAATAAATACAATCAATCAAACTGTGTTCACTCCTTTAAAGCTTTCTGTGGCCTCGAGTCCATGAGAAGACTAAACTGGAAAAACTGGACCTCACAAAGGTCCCATTTCAAGTTAAACAAGTTAGTAACGCCGTTGTTAATCGCTAACGGAAAAGAACTGGCAAAGCAAATATTGTGATGTCTGAACATGCGCACAATCAGTTAGTCTGTTTTGTAGATGGGGCAGAAACCAGGAGGTTACAGTCACCATTTCAATGACTGACTTTTAATGTAGCTTATTATGGTATCTAACATTTTGTGAAGCCACTGATGCCGAACATTTGCACTGATATTTTTACTGCACTCTCAGCAATTATAACACCAGCGATAATAAAGCACTAGAAGATAACTCCCACTTACACCATTAGTGCTCTCTCCATCAAAGCTTCATGCCATAAAACAGATTCAAACAAATGTCAGGCAGCCTGAGTTGTATCTGACTGTTTCTGCCTTTATTTTGATAAAATGCTACTTAATAAATTATACATATTTGTGTGGCATGTGTCCTTCTCTGCACAAAGTGAGATCTTTTTTCCAGAGCCAGCGGGGAGCAAGAAGAGCAGCGAGGCCAGACTATGGAGGCTGTGAGGGTGGGTCTTCTTACAGCAGTGGTAGGGTACCTCATGAAATCTTAATGCAAAACCTCAGGGACAAATTAAGAAGAAGAAAGGTATCACTTAAAGAGCCAGAAACGCTGAATTGTGTTTTCACTTTGCTAGATACTTAACTAGATACTGATATGGATCAGGTATACTTTATTATTGGAACAGGAAATCACTCCTACCTGGACCATTTTCACTTGTATTCATTTTAGAATAATTAATTTTAATTTAACATTTCACTTTGAGTTTCTTGGTTTTATAGAGAGTTTACATTTTCTATTGCTCATATCTATATTTGTACATAGCATCTGTAACAAGACAATTCCCCAGTGAATATAAAGTATTCTGATTCTTCGGCCACAAGGTGTCGCTTTGAGCAATAACTAATGAATGAAAAATTTAAACCTGTAACAACAATCAACTTTTAATAAGTTAATTTTTTACTTATTTGATTGAATTGATTATAATTGGGTGGCATGAAAGAGTCCAGAAACATTTAAGTGCTTCTGAATACAATCCTGTAAAAAGAAAAGAAAAACAATTCCTTTAATAAGCTGCCTTTTATTTTACCTTTCATTTTCAAAACCCGCTTCATTTATTTGTCCCTAATTCGTCTCGCTTTGTGGGTCACTAAAACTATTTTTTAAGCTAAAACTAATTAATAATCAATGAGAAACGTGACGAGCAGACGGCTGACCTGGGATCTGATTTCTACTCGTGGCCTCGCTCTAATTAACTGAGTTGGGCCTAAAAACCCGATCTCAGATCAGTGCTATTCGCGCGCTTACAACCGGTGACCACGTGTCTCCCTTCGGCCTGCCAGCGGACCATGTGGAGAGGCAAGATGGCGGCGCGGTGGAGGGGGGAAGACGGGGAAATAAATGCCGGCAACAGCGACTTTATGGCCAGCAACACCCCCAACGAGGTACCGGTTTCCTCACTTTAGCTCATCGGTCATAAAATAGACCGCATGGTGGCGGGTTTCGGTGCTTTAGTCGGGCGTGTTTCCCCTGCGCTCGAGGCCACATGCGCGAATAACGACACGTGGCTGAAAAGAGCTCATAGTACTACTCAGGTAGTGATCAGGGAGCGGATCGATCCGCCTGTCATTTGGGTGCTGTCATTGGATGCGGGGAATGCTAATTGACGAGCTAGTTAATGAGGCTGTTTGTGTCTAGTTTAATGTTTATTAGTTTAGACGTTTAAACGGAGGGAAGCCGGTGAGTTCCCGCGGAGGTACAAGATGTTCAGATAAGGCAGCGCCCTCCGTACGACCCACACTGCTTTATTTCCCTCAACTATCCCCCAGCTGCTGTCCTTGCTTGACTGCCTGAAGCCTAATTTTAACATATTTCCAGGCACAGAAATGAACCGCTGCCCCGTCAAGCAAATGCTTGGTTAGAGGAGTGCAGGAAATGAGAGCTGCTTCACTTCCCAGAGGTGCTGTACAGATGTTACACCCGCCTCTAGGGCCTTAGCCGGCTTCCTACTCATTCAACACCACTTGATCTTAAAAGCTGAGGTTTCACTTTCCTGTTCTTTCCTTTAAGAGAAATCCTCTGCTGTCTGACTGAGTGTCTGCTCCTCTTTGTGTTTAGTTATAGTATATGAATTAAACCCCACACAGTTCTTGTTTTAATACCATGAGCCACATAATCACATTTAGAGCCTAAAATAGTTACAGGGGTCTTTTAAATAGCGGTCCCAAAAAATAGGCAAAGTTTGTTAATAAAATGAAATACTATTAAAACAAACATGCGCACTCCTGGTTCCCAGTGAGTTATAAGTGTGCTGTCACAGATTTAAATCTTTAAAAAAGAAATAGTATTTTATAGGGTTTCTTAGGTCAAATTATTAGACCCAGTATCCAACGTAACACAGGCACCTTTCCTTTCACCAGCTTCTTGATTGAGTTATTCCTTGTATAATAATGAGGTGGTGGGTGGGAGTGGTTAAGGATGGCTTCATTTATGTTTAAACTATCCAAAGAGGCATTTTTTAAAAATTATTTTGTGAATAATGATGTAAGAAAATGTACGCTATATGGACAAAAGTACTGGTACACCTACAAATTAAACTTACAGTAAGTGCTCTGGCATAAAAACCCAAACCATGAAGCTGCTGGTGGACCGTTTTCGTGCTGATGTTAATGCCAGAGGAGGTTTGGTGCTGTGGAGTTACTGAGTCAGCAGAGCACGTGAGACTTTTATGCCCTGTGCACCTCAGCGACCCCGCTCTGTAACTTTATGTGGTCTGACACTACGTGGCTGAGCTAAGTTCCTAAATGCTTCTACTTTGCAGTAATATCATTTACAGTTGATTGTGGAAAATCTAGGAGGGAAGAAATTTCACAAACTGACTTGTTAAAGGTTTGCATCCTATTATAGCAGCTCACTCAAATTCATTGAGCTCTTTACAGCAAACTGTTCTTCATGAATGTTTGTAAATGTTTCACTAGATACTTGATTTTATGCACCTTTGGCAGAAGGACTGAACACACCTGAAGATTAAGAGATGTGGTCCATTATTATTGTCCATGTGGTGCACTTTTTTTTTCACTGGCCCACAGTCATTGAGATGTTGGTTATGTTAAACCCTGAAATGGACAACATTATTTGGGGAGTGTAAAAAACCAATGTTAACATTTTATTGACAACCGCTGTATTTCACAAACTAATTAACAACTTAGCTGCACCACCATTCAGCTACTCTAATGCTACAGATAGTGCTGAGTGTAGTAAGCAATCAAGTTATCGTGTTCTGTAAGAACAGCATTTCATTTAGGACGATACATAAGTCAGTATGGGTTTATGTGTGATAGACAAGTACTCGCTTTTTAAACACGATTCAAGTGTCAGATCTGATCAGTTTTTTGAACTTTTGTCAGAACTGGGACTTCCTGTTTTTGCTCTGGAGTTAGAGTCATGCTTCCTGATCTTTTGGTCACACCCAGGGAAATGAGTGTTTTGGGTTTTTTTTGTTTTTTATTAAGCACAAAGTGTAAATACACTAATGTGTGTGCATGCAAATCAGTATAACATGGGCATTGAAGTGTAATGTCTGTGTTTACAGCCAGTCCTGAGCAGGGCAGGTGTGGAAGGTATGGACATGGACACACAGTCCTGTGTGGATCACTCCATCCTGGCCATCTTGGAAGACTCCACTGTTCCATCGGAGGTCAGAGTCAAAGCAGATTGATCTAAATGATTTCACTCAGTCACACTGGCTGTGTATGTATTTTGATTTGGCATTCTCACTTCAGTGCAAGAGCAGAGCTGAGGAAGAAAGCGAGCGCCTGCTGTCTGCCCTGACTGAGATGCTGGACTGTGTGGAGGATGACGGCAGGACTCTGTCTCCTTTCGACACCCTGCCAGACACCAAGTTCCTCAGCCAGGCAGAGTACAGGGACAACACCGTGGTGAGTAGAAACTAGAATAAAGAATTACTTGTATTGTCCACAGTCCATTCTAGTAATCAGAGAAGAAGTAGGAGAAACGTTTCGACTGTTTCATCATGAAGCTAATGATGATCAGCTAATGTGGAACTTTACAAAGCAGGATTCGTGGGTTAGTGAGGTGTCTGTAAATAAAATACAGATTTTTCTGTGTCACAACTTCAGCTCTTTTAGATCACCATGGTAACATATGTTTATGTAGGAAGGAAGTGACATGTTACGGGCACAGTTGCAGTATGAGATTGGCTTCATTGACATGTTAGATAATGAACCCTGCTGTCACAGTTAACCATGTCTGCCTCCTACATATATAAATATTAGAGTCTTGAGACCCCTCTCTCTCATTTTAATAGGGATCATCGTTTGCTCAGAGACTTAGACCAAGATCTAAAACACCAACTACAGCATCCACAACTAAGAGTGATGGAGAGAAAGGCAAGGAGGGCACACTAGAGAAAAGCGGTCTGTCACAGATGTTTAAGCTACAAGGCCAGATGTTTCATCCCAAAAACAAAAAGGCAGATGCCGAAGTCGAGGTTTTTACCTCGACTTCTCTCGTCAGCCTGGTGAAGCTCATGCACCCCTACTGTCTGAAGCTCCGTGTGGAGGAAGGGGATAAACCGACACATCCCACCATATTCTCCCACGAAGAGGTGTGGAAGTATGAAAGACCAACTGAAGACAGTGATGAAGAGATAAATGTAGTATCTGATGACGAGGCGCCTGTAATAGAGACCAAGATACAAGATGAGGTAGAGGAAAGAAGAGATAGCGGGCAAGTCCTGAAGAGCGTGCTGTTGAATGGAAACTCCAGATCACCCCCATCCAAAGGGAAGAAAAGGGTGAGCTTTGGCCCTGTTCGAGTGGCTTCGTTGGATGAATCAGTGGAAAATGGATTAAATGAGAGCAATTCCACAAATTGCCATACTAGTGAAAGTGAGTCACTTCCACTGAACAGCACAAGCACACTTGAAAATCCAGCAATTGAAGCCTCAGCAACGTCCTCGGAGGTGAATTATAACAAAACTGAGGACCAGCAGCCTAAAGTTCAGACAAAGGCCAAATCACTCAGCCTCCAACAGTACAGACAGCTGCGCCAGAAGAGACAACCCCTGGTAGAGAAACAGGGGAACTACACTACCAAGTGGCCCTCTGTTCCTGAGCCCCCTAAAGAGCTGACCCCCATCCTCTGTTTGCAGAAACAAAACGGCTGCAAACCTAAGATGCCGCAGCACTATTCAGATTTCAAGTCATCCCATCTTGCCTCTTCACCACGCAAGCTTCATCCCTCAGAGGCCAAATATTCCACTAATGTAAATCACAGCAGACTGAACCACCAAAGGACTGAATCCAAAGTCCTCTCACCTGCCAGTCCACTGCCGGACATTCTTCATGAAAGCAAGAGAAGTCCAGTGAAGAAGCCAACAATACTTAGTAGTGACCCCCCAAATCCTGTACTCCTTCCCCTGCCAGTTCCTCAGACAGCATCACCATCCACTTCCAACTCTTCATCAGCATCTGAAGTGGAGTTTCTGTCCAGGGATTCAAGCCTGCAGAGCAACAGACAGCCTCAAGAACTCCAGACTGAGTCCTCAGCTGCACCTCTTCAGAGACAGGCATTTTCCTCAGAGCTAAATCCCCAGGTGTCACCTCTAATCAAAGATTATAGCCAAGAGAGCCCTGCACCGCTTCAGGATATGAAGACAGCATTTAGTGAAATAGCAGATGATTCCTATATCTCTCAGGAACAAGAAAACTCACAAAGCATAAAATCACACATTCAAAAATGCAGTCTGAGCCCACCCGAAGGACCCCAGCACTTACCAGAAACTCCACAGGCACCAAGTCCTGACGCACAGAGACCAGTAAAATGTTCCTCTGTCAGCCCACATTTCAGTCAGCCACTTACTCACATAGATTCTGGAGCAGTAACCGAGGTCCTAACCCACAGTATGAGTCCTCCTGAGGAACCACCACCTCCTCAATCCAGGTGCAGAGTGCAGGGAGCAACAGCTGATTCAGGTAAACACAAAGGAATAGTTTCACATTTTAGGAGATATACAGAAGTTGATAGACTGTGAAATAAATGTAGAGCAGCCAGTTAGCTACACTTAAAGACTGGAATCAGGAAAAAACATTTTCAAGGTGAAATCTGCCTGATTTAAAACAACAGTTATGTTTTATGTTTTTTGCCACAAAGCATGCTTTCTCCATGTTTTTTGCTAGTATATACCATGTTGCTTTCACCACAGTGCGGCAGTAGAGCACTTATAAGCTGTTTGGCATCTACAGTGAAAGCAGGAAAATAACATGTTGCGAACTACCAGGAAAAACTGGTAAAACTTGTGTGGGACGATGACGTGTAGACAGGAGACGCATGCAAAGTTAAAGGCTGTCCAAAAAATAAGAAGATGGTAGACTTGTGATAAACTCTGCATACTAGAAGATTCAGTCTTCATCTTTACTGTTTTCTCAAAGAACATATTCAGCCCAAGCATTTTGAGCTTACATGTGTGTTGTTATTATTTTGAGTTAAATGTGATGATGATAGGACTGAGAGAGAACTAAAGGCGAGCATCTTCCAAAGCGCTCTTTTCACCTTTGTTCTTTCCTTCATCAGGAATTGAAGCGACTGATCTGACCAGCTTGTTGGAGCAGTTTGAGGAAACACAAGGTGAATTTTGTCAGATTACTAGCAGCAGTGTAATAATGGAGGCTCGTGTCCTCTGATACATAACCTCCTTTTATTTGTCCTCCTCCAGCTAAAGAAGAGAGAGTTTGTGAGAACGAGCCATCGCTTGTTCGTGCTGCTTCATTAACAGCGATGTCCTCTGTGGGACCACTTGAATCTTTAAGCACTGCAGAAACTCAGAAACTGCAAGTGTTGGAGGCTGTGGATATCCCTGAGCCCCTCAGCACTGAAATCATCCTGAGCACTCAGCAGCCTGCAAGACGGAAAAATCCTCCATCCAAGGCCATTCAGATAATTGACCCCCGTCCTCTGCCGTCCAGGAAGACTCACACAATTCAGTCAGAGTCAGCTGCAGCTCTTGCTTCTCACATGTATGCGCACGTATCTGCCGATCACGATTACTGCGGCTCTGTAGATCATTCTCCTGTAAATGCTTCTCAGCGTAGCAGAGCTAAACCTCCTTTACTCAAGGATGCTTCTCAAACCACAAATGAGCACCATGTGATGACCCAGGGTTCGCAAGCTGCAGGTGAAGAGAAGAACCAGATTACAACTGTTAAAACACAGTCTGTGCTTCAGCATCAGTCCGATCAACCCAGGGCCAGATCAGAGACCGCAGACAGAGCTCTGCAGTTTGCAGACTGTGCTGCCAAAGAAGATCGTGGGAGGAGTGAAGACAAGCCAGCTCCGTGCACCTTCCCGACACCTCCACCCAGCCCTCCTGTCAGAGGCAGAGAGAAGAGGAGATACAGGAGAAGATCACCACGGTCTGACTCAAGCTCCAGCTCCCGGTCCTCCTCTTCTTCTTCCTCCTCCAGCTCTGCATCTCGCTCTCCAAAAAGATTAAGGTACTCATCTTCTATCATTCACGTTCAGCCTGAGCTTTTGCCTTTTGTGGCTACAATCTGTCCATCTTGCAGGCTCCATCGCAAGCGTTCAGAGAGCAGCTCGTGTTCATCGTCCCCCTGTTGCTCCGTGTCCCGATCCCCTCCTCGGCGGTACAGGTCAGGGTGCTGCACACCAAGATACAGCAGGTCACGGTCCAGATCTTGGTCCCGGTCCACATCCCGGTCCCGGTCACCATCTCCACAAATATGCCGTAAGCGGTGGAGAGACTTTTGCAGGTCAGTGAATATTGTTGATGAGCTGTATTAAATGCACGATGTGATATAATGAAAATCAAATGTAGGTGTTTAGATGGCACGCACAGTGAGATCAGTAACAAGATAAAATAACATTCTGTTGCTGTTTGGCTGTGTAACCATCCTGTTCAGATACAGTGCAGTTATTGCTAACTTCCAAAGAGAACTAGTGCTAACTTTTGACATAAGGAACAATCGCACTGACTTCTCGATGCCCCTGATTTTATGTGATAACTGAGACATTCAGTGGGAACAAAATCTCACTCTCCATTTTCTTCATCCGTGCAGCAGCAGCAGAGAGTCCAGGAAGCTCAGGAGAGAGCACGAGATAAGGATTCAGAAACTGAAAGCCATAGTGAGTAAAAATCATCTGATGTACTGATATTTTTTCACTTTTCCAGTGGGCAGTAACTATATCGCATTTAATTCTTTCACACAGGACGAGCGGCGGGTGGTGTACGTTGGCCGCATCCGCAGGTCCATGACTCACGATGAACTGAGAGAACGCTTCTCTCAGTTTGGAGAGGTGGAGTGTGTGTCACTTCACTTCAGAGATAGGGGGTAAGCATGCACCATTACAGTTTAACACGTTTTTTATTGGCTTTACAGTGAAATGGGTCACCATTAAACTCAATATCTTTGGTTCCCACAGTGACCACTATGCCTTCGTTACTTTCTACAACATGGAAGATGCTTTCGCAGCCATCGATAATGGTGGGAAACTACGGCAACCTGATGAGATGCCTTTTGACATCTGCTTTGGTGGAAGAAGGCAGTTTTGTAATACAAACTACACAGATCTCGGTAGGTCCAACACCAACAGCCAAGACAAACACTACACTATAATGAAAGGAGAGAGTTACCGGACAAACCGAGAAATTTTTTTTCTCTGGAAAAGACTAAAGAAATTGCCCTAAAAACCACTGTGTTATGAAACAGCTGATATTGTCCAGGTGAACCTACACACGCTGTATCCTTCAATTTGTTATGACTGTACAGACAGTATACTGTGTATTCTACACAGTATAAGAGCACCAGCAGCACATGCAGGCTTCAAACTAAGGTCTACAAATATAATAAGAACAACTACTCATCTGTGGCGTCCGCAAGGGAATAAAAACTCAGCCTTATATTAGCTGTGTGAGAATGGACAGGCTGAAACACGCTTGGTTTATTCTACCAGAATAAAGAAAAAAAGAAGTTGAATGAAATCATATTAAATGTAGCCAGACAACCAAAAAATTAATTGAAGTTGTAGAGATGTGACATTGTGACTAAATCCAACAGATTAAAATTGAAAGGTGCTCTCAGGCATTTAAAAAAAAGAAAGAAACCACAGTACTCGTTCAGACATGAGGCTGAGATGTTCAGCACAGGAAAAAGGGGGTTTATACCCAACACAGTCA
The DNA here is from genome assembly GCF_001858045.2 of Oreochromis niloticus. Taxonomy (NCBI): domain Eukaryota; kingdom Metazoa; phylum Chordata; class Actinopteri; order Cichliformes; family Cichlidae; genus Oreochromis; species Oreochromis niloticus. Next base: position 32,825,524 of record NC_031971.2, on the reverse strand, counting down.
ACTGTTGTTTTTGCTCATTAATTTGCAGAGCCAAAGATACCAACCCAGTGATGTCCCAACCTGTACAACATGGGCCATCTCTTTGGGTTGGGAATTAAAATTGGTCTTATATATGATAATTGTGCACATTTAATGTGTTTCATTACAAACAGAAACCAACTGTTAAAACACCTCATGACTTCCCAGCAGGACTAGCATGTTCGATTCGAGTCTATCGTGACGGATGATCTGATATCGTCGTGTTGGTGTTGTTCCAGGTTCAACATTGCAAGTGACTAATCACATTGTTGTGACGTTATTCTTTTGCGCGCCAAGCCATTCGTGCATTTATGAAATTCCAATGTTGCAAGGACAATATCAATTCTGTTTAGCGTTTATTAAAGGGTTAGGATTAGGATTAGGGTCAGGGTCCGTTGATCGGTGGACAGAGGCGGTTTCTCGCAGCTTAAGTACAGTTTTTTGTTTTACGGCGTTTTTTCCCGAAGTCGCAAAAGTATGACGTCACAACATTCTGATTGGTCACTTGCAATGTTGATCCTGGAACAACATTTAGTATGATGATCTGGGAACAACACCAACACGACGATATCAGATCGTGCCTATCATGACAGTCGCCTCACTTCTGTGAGAATAGAGCACTCCAAAAGCACCACTGTGTACAGCTGAAAACCTTAATCAGAAAGATGAATGGTGTAACTAGCGTAAGTTATAAATTGATTAGGCGAGTGATTTTCTAACTTTTTGTGCCCGAGGCGCCTCGTAAAGGTGAAGGTGCAGCTGTATCTGAATCCACACAGGTCCAGTAAACGGGCTTGTTGCTCTTTTTAAGCAGCTCTATTTCTTAGAAGGGCTGTTTGGTTTTAAGTAAACATTCCAGGCTTCAGGGAGGAGAGCCACCCAACAACTAATCCCTATTGACTTTTGTAGAGCACCGGCACTCTGGGCCCAGGTGTTGCCAGTGTTCCTGATTGAAAATAAGGCACACATCCTCTCCAGTGCGCAGGGAAAAGAACTGCCACACAGACAGGCTGAAAGGAAAGGAGGGCAGAGTGGGTTATCACACAGCCTCCGCAGACAGATGAAGCACTTGGATTAAGGGCCGGTGTCACTGCTGGTCAAGAGTTACAGTGCAACAGTGTTATCATCAAAAGCTGTATTTGCTACAGTGCTCTGACACTATACTGTAGTATACGTCGCAGGCACCCTCCTCAACTTGTTGAACACAGCAGTGAACATGTGCACATCCCTCTCTTTCTCAGATGCAAACAGAGATGCAGAAGCGTCTCCTTCCAGGACCAAGTTTGAGGACCTCGACTTTGATTCGTTGCTGAAGCAGGCTCAGAGAGGATTAAAGACGTAGCAGAGCCGAGAGGACGAACGGCAGCACAAACCTGGAAGAAAAGGCCGAAGCATTTGTTTTGGGTTTTTTTCCACAAACCTCAGAGCATTGTGCTCATACTGGCATGGGAAAAATTTTGTTATGAGTTTTCATGTTTTGCTAAACTATATTGTAAATGCATGAAGGTTTTTATGTGTACAGTTTATATGTACAAATATGTAGCACTTGTATGCATGCAGTTACTCGTGTATAAAGTTGACATGTAGCACTTGATGTGAGACAAGGTTTTTGTGTCATTCCAGAGCAACTGAGAAAAGTTTGTATATGAAAAAAAGGCAATTTATTGTTTTTCTGTTTAATTGGGTTCATTTGAGTGATTAGATATTTTCATGTAGATATTTACCTCTGACTAGGAGCTTTTGTTATTGTGTTGATTTGTGTTTCTTTGCTGTTCTGGACTGATTTAAATGAAAGTTTTTGAGGGCTTGGACTAATGTAGAAGGGATTCACTTTTCGAGTAGGTCCACATTTGGATCTGTTCTAGTAGTTTATTAGACATTTAGGATTATATCTTCACAAAGGTATACCAGACTTAAACAGGAAAATTGGGTGACATCATATTGATGTTGAACCAGATCCAGATAATTGTGGTTTGCTCCACTGCTTTACTTTCCATTGATGAGCTTGAAATAAAGGGTGTGATTTATTGTTCTTTACATAGAATAAACAATGTTTATGGCTGTAACCACACTGCATTACCTCAGTTTCATCTTGTGCATTAATCTGGCTGCTATGTTTTTCATGGGGGTCTCCTTAATTGTTGGTTCACAATTAAAATCGTAACCTGTTGAATTTTCAACTAATTGTCATCAAGTGTGAAATTTATTTCAGATAATTTAATTATTTCCCATGGGCCCACACAACTGATTTTTTGGTCTCTGCAGTGCCCCCATTAAAAAAAAAGTCTTTGAAAAACCTCTGATTCAAACCTGTGATTCTGGACTGCAGATACTGATAGTGACTGCACCTCTAGTTAAATTGCTGTCATATTAAAAATTCTATAACTAGAAAGCACTGGTCCTCTGTGGAGAAGGTGTTTGTACTGTTATAGACTGTCTGTTCAAATATCTTGACATCATCACAGTACTTAGGATTAGATTTAGTTTCCAGCGCCACAAAATCCTCTCCTGGTTTCAAAAAACTAGAGCCAGCAGTTTTGTGGCTAAAAGTAAAATTAGCCTGATGATGCATTCGCAAAACCATACACTCGGGAGTGGGAGTCCTTTGGGTGATCTCCTAGCAGTGTGCTGATTTATATGCAAAGATGTAGTCAGTTTATTTCAATAATTACCTACCAAGAAGAACCTCAATTTGTGCCTCAGAAAAGATGAGGGAGTGTGATATAAGGCCACTGGATCCATGGATCCATCCTCCCATTAAGACAAGACTTGCTGCTTTCATGCCAAATTCTGACGCTACCATCTGAATGTTACAGCAGAAATCGAGACTCATCAGATCAGGTAACATTTTCTCAGTCTTCTGTTGTCCAATTTTGGTGATTCCTATAAATTGTAGCCTCGGGTTCTGTTTAGCTGACAGGAGTGGTACTGCCGTGGTCTTCTGCTGCTGTAGCCCACCTAGGTTCAACGATTTGCCTGTTCAGAGATGCTCTTCTGCATACATTGGTTCTAACAGGTGGTTATTTTTTGCTATCCTCCACTGACTTTTGCATTCAACAAGGCATTTTCACCCAGAGAGCATCCCTCTAAACCCTCCAGATGTTGGTGTGGGAAAATTACCAGCACTTCTGGTACAACCAGCCATGTTTGAACTGTTGCTCAGTCTGAACTTCAGAGGGTTGCCTTGATTGTGTCTAGAGGCTGAAATGCATTGATTTTCCTAAATTGTGATTGGTTATTTATATTAACTGCTGTGCAATACTACACATTTTGGTATTAATCTGATACCAAGTAAATACAGGGCCAGTACTACCGATAGCGGTACCGATACAGATACTTTTAACCTATAAAGGCAGCTTATGAATGTGCGAGCATTGTTTCAGCTACAGGTACCTTGGTGTTCATCTGAACAATAAACTGGACTGGACTCATAATTCAGACGCTCTCTACAGGAAAGGGCAGAGCAGGCTGTATCTGCTGCGGAGACTCAGGTCTTTTGGAGTGGAGGGCCCACTCCTGAAGACCTTCTATGACTCTGTGGTGGCCTCAGCCTTCTTTTATGGTGTGGTCTGCTGGAGCGGCAACATCTCTGCCGGGGACAGGAAGAGACTGAACAGGCTGATCAGAAGGGCCAGCTCTGTTCTAGGATGCCCTCTGGACCCAGTGGAGGTGTTGAGTGACAGGAGAATGGTGGCTAAGCTGTCATCCCTGCTGGACAACATCTCCCACCCCATGCAGGAGACTCTGACAACACTGAGCAGCTCCTTCAGTGGCAGGCTGCAGCACCCACGATGTGGAACAGAGAGATTTCACAGGTCTTTCCTCCCCACTGCTGTCAGACTCCACAACAAAGACTTCAACTGATCAAACAGATACATCCACACATGTGCAATAGCAATAACACTAAGTACATTACTCTTTTTCTGGCATCGTTGTATTATACTTAATTGTATACAGCATTTGTATTCTATTTTATTCGATTGTATATAGTATTTTATTTTATTTTATTTTATTCTATTCTATTGTGTACAGTATCTTATTGATATCTTATTCCAGTGTTTTTTTCTAATTTTTCTATGCAACTTTGCACTGTCCACTGCTGTAACAAAACAAATTTCCCACGCGTGGGACTAATAAAGGTTATCTTATCTTATCTTATCTTATGATTTATTAATGTGCAAATTCTGAACACATATTAACAGTAGGTGATTTTTACTATCCGCAATAATTAATTAATACAAAAAACACACCTTTCAATCTTTCCACTTTACCTGGAATATAAATGTGCCTGTCTCTAAATCACGTCGGGTCAATCTGTAACTGTATTATAGGCTGTAAATAAAATAGATGTGACCATCAACACAGAAAGGTTCAGACATTGTTAATAGCTTGCGTTAGATTTTTTTCATTAAAAAAAAAAGTAAAACCGTTTATTTAAAACTCTTTAGTGGGCTACATACTGAACTTCGAAGAGAGAAACAAAATATCGATCCTGTCACCTAAGTATCGATCTAATACCAGCTTTGATACTTGGATACTGAACTCCTGTGGCATCCTGCTTGTTTTGTGTGTTGTCCCTTTAAGCTGTGGGCACACTGTCCCTTTAAGACGTCCACCCGGTAGTCAGACACATGCGTCTGAATGTGAGCTGAACTTCAGTTATCCGCACCAAACAATAGCTGCGATTCTGTATCGACCATTTACAGCTTTGGACGTTTATTGGCGTTAGCGCGATGTTGCGCAATGCTGCAGGTGTTTAACGCGACTGTTACTGCGCAGGCGTGAGAATACGGTGCAATAAATGCGAATCAATTTAAAGGTTGGCGTGCATCGCTGTGTCACAGCTGTCAGTATCGCTGTGTCACAGCTGGAGCTGCAGACTGAGCATTGTTAAAGTCAAAAAGCAGGAAGAGACGAAAACTTTTAATATTACAGGAAAACATGTCGAAAGCGGACAGTACCAAGCGACAGCCCGTCACCGGGACTGGGCGCTTCATCAGCGGCGTAGTAGAAGGTGAGCAGACCCGGAATCAGGGGCCCATGCAAACACCACGGCTCCGCTAGATTACAGGTTCTTGAATGCTTCCAGCTACCCGCTTTAAAATGCATCTGATTAATCAATGACGCATTGATCAATTTTGGTAAGATGACGGGTTTTGAAGTCTAAGTCGACCTTTGCTTGTTACAGGCTTTTATGGGCGGCCGTGGACTATGGAGCAAAGAACAGAGCTGTTTAAGAGGTATGTGGCCTTAGGCACCGAGCGAAGAACTGGAAATGATGAACACAGTTCCTGAAAGTAATAACAGATGATAATAACAATAGCGACTGAAGCACCTGTTACTTTTGACATATGTAATATAGCTGTATTCACATTCATGTATTAATTTTTTTTTTTTTTAAATATCCAAAACTACAGTTGCGCTGAATCATTTGCATGAATGAAATGACATGCAGGTGATTTGCACTGCTTTTGCCACAGTTTCTCTTACCCTGGCAATTTCGGTTGTTATTTTCTGTCATTACTAGAAGCTTTTATTGTGATCAGGATGCGCACCAACATTTAAAAATGTTGCACTGAGAATTTCTAACCTCTGGCATAATGTTTTGGTTTTGCAGGGAACAGAAGTGGGGTTTGAACACATACCTGTACGCCCCCAAAGATGATTACAAACACAGGATGTACTGGAGAGACTTGTACGCTGCTGAGGAGGCGGGTGAGTCTCACTGTATCACATTCATACTTCAAAACCACAAAAATCTTTCTGGTCTTGGAAGCAGATGAAATTCAGTTACACCTGTCTGCTTGAGTGCAAATATTTTCTTCTTATTTTTAATGATATGGTTAACAAACAATTGGTGGACATATCAAAAATGCTCCTGCGCATAAATATAGTTGAACCAGTTTTCTGAAATTTCTTAATCTCAACTATCCAGAAATAAAAGGAAAATTGTAAAAGTACAATTTATTAGCAGAGCAGTTGTGCCGCCATGCAAAGTCCGCCACCTTAACAAATGCCCATTTAGATTAAAAATCTATACTATATTTCCTCTCAGTATGTTAAACAATTTACTAATTTGCAACGTCCAGTTAACTACAATGGAACTGAAACTATGTGTTTAAATTTACGTGTGCATATCTGAGTCTTCATTCAATAGTCGTGCAAAACTCTGGTTATAAATTGAGCCCCAAACAATAAAGGTAAATTAAAACACATAAAATGATAAAAGTTTGGTCATTTTGCAGTTGTCAGCTCTTCCGAACTCATCCCCTTACGACTCATGGTTATCTCCTCAGACATGTTTAAAGTGTCTTTGGGTCGACTGTCTGGATGTTATCAAAAACATTACAGTCTTAAGTGCAATGAAGACGATTTGATGTTTAACCTTTTTCAAACTATCATGTCTCTGATGACCCCTCATCAAGTCAGTGGACTTCAGACCCACCTGTATATCCTCATAAAGTTTCCCCGCAGACACAAAAGCAGCTAAATCTAAGGTTAAACCATGTCACTTCAACTCTTTGTTTTAAATCTATTCATTGATGGGAAGTAAAGGAATTATTAACAGAATATGTGAACTGCATCATCAAATAGCGTTTCTTCTTTGTCCATTTTTCTTTTCATAGAACAACTAATGGGCCTGATATCAGCAGCGAAACAGCACGACGTCGAGTTCGTCTATGCAATCTCACCCGGCCTGGACATTACTTTCTCCAACCCTAAAGAAGTAGCTGCCCTGAAGAGGAAACTAGATCAGGTAGGACTTTGGAAGCGGAGGTGATGGGTGCAGCAGAAAAACATATAATATAATTTATAATTGGTTGTATCTCATTTTGTGGATCTCCGAGGGTTTGGACAGAGCATCGCTTAGCAGTAAAATGGATGCATTTAAAGTGGGGTAGTAAAATTATACAGAGGCTGGTGTAATCGGTGTAATTCTAGGTGGAATAGCCTTTTTTATGTCATTGGCAGCAAGTAAAGTGATGCTAACTTTCACTTGACCCTGTTCACTGAAAGAAATTACATTTGTTCCTTAGGTCAAGGAGTTTGGCTGCAGGTCCTTCTCTTTACTCTTTGACGACATCGAGACTGAGATGTGTCCAGCTGACAAGCAGGCTTTCAGCTCCTTCGCCCACGCTCAGGTGGCCATCACTAACGAGGTGTACAAGCACTTAGGAGAGCCCGAAGTTTTCCTCTTCTGTCCTACAGGTCAGACAGCGAAACTGAGTTAAACAGGAGTACATGTGGTATACAGTCCAGTTAAACAGGGAGCGTTGTGGTAGAAAATGATGCACATTATTCTAACAGTTTCTTAATGATTCACTCTTTATCTTCAGATTACTGCGCTGTTTTCTGTACGCCCAGTGTAACCCAGTCCTCGTACCTGAACACGGTGGGAGAGAAGCTCCTGCCTGGCATTGACGTACTGTGGACCGGTAAGATTACACTCAGCCGGAGCCTGAACCTGTTTCCATGATCTTGAATTTCCCCAAGGTTAATTATTTATTTGTTTTTACTTTTTTTCCATTATTTTATTTAGGTCCAAAAGTAGTATCCCACAAAATCTCAGTTGAATCCATAGAGGAGGTATCCTCAGTCCTGAAGAGGGCACCAGTCATCTGGGACAACATTCATGCCAATGATTATGATCCCCAAAGGCTTTTCCTTGGACCCTATAAGGTTTTTTTTTTTCTCTTCTTTATTTTAACAGTGTTAGATTGTGTGTATGTACCAGTATGACTCCAGTGTCTATATATTATTGTTTTTTCAAAAAGGATAGACCCACTGATCTGATCCCAAAACTGAAAGGAGTGCTCACAAATCCCAATTGTGAGTTTTACCCAAACTTCGTGGCCATTCACACTCTGGCGACATGGTGTAAAGCACCTGCTGAAGGAGCACCGAGGGATGTGGAGATGGGTGAGTTCCTGTTAGTCATGATTTAAGAAATGCATTTTTTTTTCTTTTTGTAGAAGGTAAAACATTACAGGACTACCCTCAAGTGCATTCGGCAACTGTGTAGGGAAAGTAATTTGCAGTCACAATATACTGAACCCAACCTGCTCCTGATGCTTTCAGGAGTGCTCAAAGCTAACAGTCTGGCCTTTCTCCTCTGACCTCTGGCATCGACAAAGTTTCATCTTTTCCTTTTTTCCACGAAGAGTGCTTCAGCCTGCCTGACACCAAAAACTACGCCATGACAGTCAGATGTCATATTTAAAAAGAAAAACATGCACTTTTTTGAATATTTTGAATAGTATTTTTTGCTTCATAAGACCCACCCTGACTGAATCACTGTAGTCTGTGGAAGCAACATCAACATCTATTTATGGTGCAGATTTTTTTCCAGTTTTGACAGGAAATGCTGTCAGTGTTGTCGTTATGTTTGCTGGAAATCCACTCCATGCTGTCTGTGAGGTCACAGAGCTTAAACATTGTCTCACTTTCTCTGACCTTCACCTTCAGGTGATGAAGAGCAGGATCCTTGCTACAGCCCACAGAAAGCCCTGAATCTGGCCCTCACTGACTGGCTGGAGGAGTTCATGAGCACAGATCAACCAGGAGGTAGAGTCTTATTAAATATGGTTTAATGATATTAAAAGACATGAACAGGTGGTTGTCACTTTAATACACGGTATGTCTGTGCTTCCAGGCCCTTGTCATCCTCGTCTGAAGAAAGAGTCGTCAGAAGAGGAGCCCATGCAGACAGACATGGGTGAGAGCCCCTACGTTCCTGGTCCCGGGGAGAACCCGTTGTACACAGCTGAGCCTCTGACCCTGGATGACCTGAAGCTGCTGTCAGACCTCTTCTACCTGCCCTACGAACACGGTACCACAGCCAGGACCATGCTGCAGGAGCTGGACTGGCTCAAAAACCAAAGTCAGGCAGCAGCTGCAGAGACAGACAAGGTAGTATTTATATTTAAATACAAACGCAGGTCATTTTTCTACATGTTGTCCTCCTACAGCTGTTTTCTGTTTTTTCAGACAGCAGAGTGGTGCTCGAGGGCCCAGCAGTTCGATAACATGTGTGAGGCAGTGGTGCAGATGTTCAACCGCCTGTCAAATGCCCCGAACCGCAGCATCCTGTACGATCTGTACAACTACATCTGTGACATCAAGAGTGGGGTCGGTCTGGCTCGAGCCTATGTGAAAACACTAGGTGAGAAAACGAATATATTCCACTGATATTGCAAACCAACACTGAAGGACTGCTCTATAGATGAAGACGTCGGGGCCCCTTAGTAGCAAATTAAATATCAAAATCACAATACGGACAAAATGACACTTGATAAACAACAATAAACTCAAATTTACATCTATATTAGCAAATACTTCTTGATTTCTTTGAAGAATTCTGAAACAGTTTGTGTGATTTTCTGCTCCCACTGTTACCTGTAATAAGAGACGAGCTTGTAACCATTTTTTTCCAAACAAACATGAAAATCAGCAGGGAACTGCATTTAGATTATCAGCTCGATGAGTAATCCTTCTGTCTTTTTAAAAGAAGTGATTATGCTTTCGTTAAATGAGGCGTGAAAGTGTGAACTGAAACTGCTTACTGTAGCTTTTAATATTTTGGTGTGTTGCCTTCCACAGGAGGCCACAGCCAACCCTCAGCCCAGTTATTGAACGATGATCCTGAACCTTGGGGCTTCAGAGGAGGCCTCTCTGGAGAATTCCAGGTAAACTAAGCAGTGCAGTGAGTTGTTATATAAAATCAGAGCAGTGATAATAGTCAGTAACAAGGCAAGGCCTCCAGCTGATATTTTGTGCTCCATATTTTATTTTTGCACTCCACTACAGTAGCTTTGCATTATTCACAGTTCAAAATAATGAATCTTTATCTTATACTGAGCCTTGGTGCAGCTCCTCGGTTCTTCTACTGTCTCAAACAAGCTGCTTTAGATCCTCTCCCTTCAAACCAGCTTTCATCTGATTGGCTGCCCTTCATAAAGGTGGGCAGGGCCTCCAGTGCTGTGTGCCTTGACATCATTAAGGTCCAAGGGTTAAAAAAAAAAAACTGTCTGTGAAACCAAAAGCAATCTGGTGTCTGAGCTTGTGGCTTACAGTGATTATGAGCACAAACGTTTATTTTATTGTTTTGAAACCCGATCATGTTTAAAGCTACCATCCAACTGTAGTACATACTATATAAGCACCACCTTGTGATGCTAGATCCACCTGATTTTTAAACTTTGGGTTTCTGGTGTCTATTTTCTTCCACACCAACAGAGAATGCTTCCAGGACATGGAAACAGAGACCTGTTCAGACATCCTCCCATGACAGCAGTTTACTGCATACGACCCTACTGCCCTGAGGACAAGGTGAAGATGCTGATCATCAGTGATTTAGTTTTCTCTTAATTAAAATTTAGGAGTTATGTTATGGAGTATTTCTTTCTCTTTCTAGCCAGAGGTAGAGAGGATTTTCAGGGAGATGCAGAAAGCAGGAGAAGGCAAAACTGCTCTGATGGCTCAGCCACCACTTATCAGTGACAGGTAAGAGTCAGCTACTCTGTTAGTGATGTGACCTCACTAACCACTTTCCTCATGTTGATTTTTGGAAACTGTGTTCCTCGTTATTAAAAGTCCATGTGATTCACAAGTTGCACAAGCAGGAAGCATGCATCACTCCTCGAGTTCTCAGGAAGATCCGCCTCTCACTTTGAACATCCATTTTCAAAACACCAAGATAGTAACAAGTGATGTCACGATGGCTACAGCTATCTTCTATATACAGCAGGTGTATTGTTAAAAGGTGCTTTAAATTACTTGGGATGATAAACTTTTTTTCTTCTGTGAATGTGATCTTCCTTTTCATCTTAACTTTTCCCCCGGGGCATTGCAGCCTGTCAGCAGGTGAAATCCCTCCTTCCTCTCTCTGTGGTCTCATCCTGGAGGATGACCTCGGGCTGTGTGGTTATGCACTGGCCCTCATTGATGCCAAACCAGCCGCAGCCAAGATCCAGGTGATTCAAAGCAAGATGTGAAAATTTTTCTAGAATGCAGTATAACCACCAATGCTGTCACTTGACTGTATTCTATTTCCAAACTCCAGAGGGCAGTAAGTGGTTCAGTGTTTGAAGAGTTCCCCTCAGTGATTGCTCTGGAAATGCTCCCTCGGGTCACTGATCCTTCTCCAGCCAAGCGCATGATTGGTCAGCTGTTGTCCTCCATCAGGAGCAGTGGTAGGTCGAGATCTCACACTGTGAACTTGATCATTCTGGATGAAGCTCATCTAACTGCACATGTTGGGGTTTATGAGGCAGAAAATTAACCACATGGGGGAGCTGTTCCATTTAGAGCAACATCATTTTATATCTATAGATGTTTATGATATAAGCTGCTTTGCTGTTTAAGGGCCCTATTATGGTCTTTTCCAACTCCACGTTTGTTCTTGGATTCCAGTAGAGTGGCTTTGCATGAATCACAGTTCATAATAATCTTATGCTGTGTCTCAGTTCATCCTGTATGAAATAAAACATTTAGCTCCTCTTGTCTTTGAGGCTTCCCTCAATTTAAGACAGCTGTCTTCTGATTGGCTGCCCCATTCAGAAAGAAAGTTTAAGCAGGAGATAGGTGGGGCTTTGATGACCGTACTAGGGATGCATGCAGTCACCAACATCATAAAGAAAAACTGTAGGAAACAGTGTTTTGAGCAGGTTGAAGCCCACGCTGTTAGCTCACGGGGGTTACTTTTACACATGCTGACCTTATGATTTGAAATGCTTTCCAAGATTATTGTGTGTATCCACCATTCTAACAGTATATGTATGAAAGAAAGTAAGGGAAAACATAATGGTCCCCTTTTAACACCCCCATATATACCTAATTATAAAGTAAGTCTCAGGATATTTACATCTGTGGTATACTTCAGATGAAGCTTTTATTGCTCCTTTTATTACAAAACTCCAAAGTAACCATTGTTTTTTTCCTTTTAGGGTCCAGAGGAGCCTTTTGTGAGTTGAGGCAGAGCAATCGGAGGATGCTCGACTTTTATTCCAAACTGGGCTCCTTCAAACTCGTACAGATGGACGGGCTACCGCAAGACATCCTTGTAATGGCAACGAGCCTGTGAAAAAGATTGCTCATGAGTACTTTCCTCAGGTTTGAAGTGAGGAGATAAAAATCTGCTATGTGACTAATCGCTAACTTTGGAGCATGTTGATTCAAAATGTTGTCACATTAGGTGGTTAATCGGTGTGATCTTGCACCCATTGCCAAGTCTTTGAAATGCCTGATTAAATCTGAATAACTAACTAATGTATAGTGAAAAGTGTAATGCATTACTAATGATTTTGTAGACATGAAACTGTAAAATGTATAGGTATTTTTTAGATGAATTTGTTGATTTAATCAAGTTAAATAAAAGCCACGAAATACCACAGCAAATGCAACATTAAGATTTTGGTTTCTTGTTTAAATCATGATTCACACGCAAACATTTAAAGGAGAAGAAATTTTAATATCTTTTCAGAGGATACAGGGAATATATTAATGATTAATTATGGTTACATTAAACAGCTGGTGAGATTCACATGTTCTCTGGCTTGAGAAGCTTATCATAATTACTCGACACATGTGAGGCAACATTTAAGCTGAGGGGTGTAATAGGAAGCAAGTTTGCTTTAGCCAGGCTTTCTTTGCATAAGCTGGTTTGACAAAACCTTCAGTGACAATGAACAGGTGTGTGCGTGTGTGAGAGAGAGAGTGTGCTCTGACAAGCTTACACACAGAACATGTGGACAGTACCCCTCTGATCTGAAAACCATTATTTTCAATGGTTTGTGCAGCAACAACAACAGTTTGTAGCTGCAGTGAGCAAAGCACATGTGGAGTGCAAGATCTCTTGCTGGCACCACAGTCAAAATTTAAAAAAAAATGTATGGCCTGACCACCAACCAGCCAAAAGAAACCAGGAATCCATTGGTTGTGTTCTGATTGGCTAACAGAAAATCAAAGAAGAGGGTATAGTGTGTGTGTGTGTGTGTGTGTGTGTGTGTGTGTGTGTGTGTGTGTATATACAGAACTGTACACCTGTTGGTAACTAGACCACATGATTAAAGGCCTTATACATTTCAATCCAAACAATAAGTCTACAGGTCTACTAAAGCAGTAACAATGATATGAAGTAAAGAAATCAGAGTGACATCCTGCTGGAAGATCTGAAAACTGTGTGAAAGCAGCTTTAGGCCTTTTGCTTCAGGCTCTGTGCTCACTCACATGAAAGGGGGGCATTTGATGTCCTTTGACTCTCTTCTGCACAACATAAACTGATGGAGTGCCAATCAGCAGAAATGGGTCATGAAGTGATATAAAGAACATAAAAAATATTAGGCTATTTTTCCATGCAGTGCAAACTTCATACTGGGGTTTATTTCTAATATGACAGCTGCGTATTATAGCTTTTAAACTGGATCCATTTAAACATTCAAACTGCATTCGAGTCTGAGAGTTCCTCATAATGAAGACGATATGGGTCTCAGGCTTTGGACTGAATTAAAGTGAATAATTGATTTTCTTAAGTGAATATTCTATTTAATAATTACAGACTAATCGATTCTCTGATTGGTCTTCTATCAGGATGTCATACCGACAGTGTAAACTAGACTCAGTAACAAAGTAAGACCAAAGAAAAACACCTATTTATGCATTTTCTGCATCACTAAGTTGACACAGTTTGTGCCACAGTAACTTTACTGCACTGTTGTTCAGCAGTGCCTGAACAGGTTCTATATAAAAATGTATCCCCTCAGACGGGAACGTATCACTCTTAGAGTATGTCATGGGAGAACAAGTGAGTAAAGCATGCTGGTCTGTAAAGCCCAGATTACATTCAGCATAATGATCTCAAACAAAAGTAAAAGAGAAGATCTGAAAACTTTGACTCTAAACTCAACATAGCTCACTACCTGCTTAATTTTGCTGCATAGTACACCCCTCTAGACTTACCTAGAATAACTTATCATTTACAGAACAGCCGATATAAAACAAGTGAACATGTTTGGGCCTGTTCCATTTCTATTATGACAAAACCTCAGTGTGTCCAAACAGATAAATAAAATCCAAAGCAACAAGTGACCTTAAATATTTCAAGTAATGTATGAACATTAACTTTTATTTTTTTAAACGCTCTTTCGTCTCATTTCCGTGAGTGTCTGACCAGCAGAGTTCGGCTGCAGGAAAGGAGATCTACATCTTATCTGGTGTTTAACAGACTCAGTAGTGTCAAACCAGGAGGTTTAGACAGCAATGTAGCAGTGCTGAAATTAAGTAGTAATGCCTTTAAAACATTTGTTTTTTGGCTGCATCAGTCAGCCAGTCCGTGGTTGGTGACACACAGCTATGCTTCAGGGTTTCCCTTTTATCTTTTCTTGTGTCTCTCAATAATCGTAGTTATATAATGTCTGAATTTGGTCACATCATATTGCACAGGAACGCTGCAGATTCAGCACTGCCTCTTTCAAATAAACTCTAGCCCTTCATATTTTACATCTCCTATCTTTGTCTCAGGCAGCAGCACCTGGCCGCCTAGTGTAAACGCAATGATGTAGGTGGAAATCTTGCCTGCATCCTCCTCTGATTTTATTGCTAGGATGATTTGATCATCTGTGTCTGGGACAAATTTAAAAGAGGAGAAGCCGCGTGTGAGGTTGAGCGGTCCGACGCGCTGCACGCTGACGGAGCGGAAGTCTGCAGGGCAGGACAAGAGGAGGTTGGTGGCACGTCGCTCATCTGCCGTCTCTTCATAACGCTCGTGACTGGCACGGCGAGGGAGGAAGAACCACCGCTGGAGACGCTCACTCCAAGCTGCTGATTCGTGGATAAGGTAGCCTAGAGAGCAAGGAATGGTAACGGAAATGAATGCAAGGAGTTGGAGGTAATTTCCACATTTCACAATGTTTTGTCCTTTCCCAAACATTTTGGTTTCAATAATTTTTAAGCTCTTTGTTTTGTGCCTGAATTTGGCTTTTATACACCAGAATTCAAACCCAATGTGGAAAGCAAAAGGGGGATGAAATGAAACCCACTCACAATTGTCTCAAGACAATTTAGCTTTGTATAATGTTTTTTGTCCTCATAGCAGCCATGCTGGCTCCTGCAGAGGATTACAAGACATTTCCTGTCCCCGTCTGTATTTCGCTACACTAACAGGGAAAACTGGACCAGCTTGATTTTGGTCTGACTGTAGTTTCAGAAGAAAACTGCAAATGCTAGTCCTAAAAAAAGATATGAAATCTGTATTTAACAAAAAAACAAACAAACAAAAACCTCAAAGCAGTAAATAAGTGATTTTTGTTTTAATTAAATAGGCAAATATAACACAAGCATTTAGCAAAATTTATAGGTTATAAGTTGGTCTACACAAAGTTTAATAGTAAAAAGAAATAAAGCCTGATTACTAATTCAGACTGTACTGAAAAAAACAAAAAAAACAAAACAACAAACAAACCCAAAACACACCCAACAGTACCTGGTGGTTTGATCCCCGCTGCACTCCGTAGGGCGTTGTAGTGAGGCACCCAGTTTTGATGTTCCACCTCTCCACTGACGCCAACAACTTTTACCCACTCGGGATTGTTGTTGATGACGTCCCCAGAAGTCGTCGTCCATTCCTTCCCCAGGCCTCCAACAAACAGGTGCTCATCCTTTACTGCAAGCCACTCTGCCTTGAAACCTACACAAGCAAACAAAACACACACGAGTGAGACATTTTTGGGTGTTTATTTTCCAACGAACTAAGAAAAACATTTTTGACAGCACCAGTGTATGACTATCCAAGTGGACTACCATGCAGTGGTTTAGTTTTATCATATATAATTTATTGCCTAATAGTGGATAACTATTTACATGAGCAGTGGTATGCTGAATTATTGCTAAATAAATGGACCATTAACATCCAATGGACAGTGCATCACAAGTCTCATTACAGCAGTCTCTCTGTGGCATTATAAACAGGTTTGAATAGTCTCAACAGGGTGATTGTCCCCTGAAATGATCCCTGAAGTTTTGGAGTCCATATTGTGTTTTTAATTTACCAACTTAATTGGCCATCTTTAGTCCACCTTAGCATATCCACAGCTGCTGTTATCTCTCTTTATTTCATTAAGAACTATATTGTGCTGTTCAAGACCAGCATATTGTTCAGATTGTTTTCCTCCTCTGGACATAAAGATCCGTATAAACCCAGTAATACATTATATTTGAAAGCGCTGCATTCTGGCACGTTTCAGAAGTCTCCCTGCAGGGACACTTCCAGGTGTATTTTTTCAGCACCAGGTTTATCTTTTAGAGAAGCCAGATCAGGTTTCACAGAGCAGGTGGAGAACATGACAGGAAGTCAGACATAGGAAAAAATCTGGTTAGTTAAAAAAAACCAAAAAACAGAATAAACTATTTGCTCTTGAAACGCTCCCAGTGCCGCCTGAAGCTGTGGGAAGAGCACTGTGGGGTTTGCAAGTTGAGACTTCAGGAGTTTTGAAAAGGACTCACCTTTGGAGACTGAGCCATCACCATCAGGTAATATAACCCAAGGAACTGCCTGGTTGCCCTCAATCCTGTACACCACACCTGTACGGTCGTCCACAGTGTACAGGTGACCATTGAATGCTACCAGCTCAGATAGCTCCATACCTGCAGAGGAGTTAACACATGTAATTTTAAGCACAAAAACAATATTTAGATCCAACTATAAATCTGAGTTCCTTCACTGAGTTCACATACCTCGTCCTTTCTCAGCCAGATGGCTCTCCAGGGTGACCGTCTCCGCATCCCATTCCACTTCCAGTCTGTCGCCGGAGGCTGAAACAGTCAGGTGACCTCTTTTCATGTAGCTGAACCACGTCTGATCCTTCGAGCTCTTTGACGCTTTGTCCAAGTCTGCAATCACTCCTATGCGGTAACGGGTGCCGTGCAGCGTCTTCTCAGGTGGACTCAAAGGATATGTGTGATTGTACGGTTTTTCCCTCCTCTGCTGGCGGCCGGGCTTTCGTGCAATTTGTCTATTGGTGTCCCTGAATAAGTCATCCTCACCCTCATCGAGCATTTGAAAGCTGTGAACCCTGTTCCGGTAGTAACCTTTGGTTGGACGCTCCCAGTCCTCTACAGTCCCGTGCAAATATAACATGAGCACTAACGCGAACAGGGTCGCCACGGCGATCGCTCGCCATTTTGGGTGGAAGCGTGTGTCAGAGGTAGCAGTTTGAGTCATGGATGCTAAGGCCAGAGGGAGGCCTCGCACAGCCATGCCAAAGGAGGTCATTGAAGTATCCTTTTCATCCTTACTGTCTGTGGTCTGGGGGTGATTATGGTCTGGAAATGAACACAAAGAGGATTATCAGCAGAGGGGCATGATGGGGGATACATTAAAAAATGAAATATAAAAAGTCAAAATCTGACAAAGAACAAAGTGCTCGGAAAAGAAAATAGTTCCTACATCAAACTGCTCACACCAAGCTTTACTGAATATTTATGTAACCGCATTTTGATGTTTAAAACAGAAACTGATGATGATGAGCTCTCCCTTTCCAACAATGGAAACAATAAACAAATGATATAGACACATATCACATCAAACATTTCATGTGCATTATGAGGTACTGTAAAAAATGAAAGCCGATAATCAAATTTGCAACTTTGATCAATTTTCAACAAAATATTTAAGTAAATTCTGAGTAGAAAAATGACTAAAACTTGAAATATATAGAAAGAATGAACAAAGGGCAGAGGACGACCAGAAGGAAAACTGGGCTCTTGGTCCTATTGTTCTGTATTCACAGCAGGTCTTTGTTGTGCTGTTCAGGCAGAATGCTGAGGAGGTAGCTGACCCATCCTACTTCCTCTGAACGGAGGGGGTGCCAGTTACCAGATCTTTGCTCCGTTTGTTTCATCGGTTTATTTAAAAATGAAGGCACTGGTAAATATTATTGGTACATATGAGCTATGTGACAACAATGTTTAACCATGTGGAGCTGCCATCCCTGGTTAGACATTTAAGACTTTAAACAATCAGTTTAATAGTAACATAAAACAGAGTCAACATAAAACAACAGGGCAGATTAATCAGACTGCATACAGGAAGCTTTTGTCCAATTTACCTTTTTTTTCCCCCCCAAATGTGAACCTTATGTTTCTTTTGTTACTCTCACAAGAACAGGAACAGGACAGAACAGGAGGGTGCAGAATAAAGGGACTTACAGGCTAAAAGTTAACGTTTTGTATACAAATATGATTTAGCAACATATATCACAGCAGGAGATATGCTAGGATCTGGGTGGGGGTACAGGATGTACTACACTAAGCAATGTCCCTCTGTGGTTTCAGAGAAAAGCTCATTAGATTACAAGAAAAATGCAATGTCATCCAGTTACAAGCAAGGCTGGGATGCTCAGTTCCTGATAACACAATTTTTTAGTTACTCTGTGACACAAAATTTGTGTGGTAAACATGTTTTTATGATGTGTGCAGTGGTGTGGCTGTATCAGTTTGTTATCTTCTGCTGGTAGTACATTTAGTGAATGAATGTATTAAAGCGTCACATCAAGAAAAAAGTTAAACAGTATGCTCAATAAACGTTGAGTTTAACAGTAGTGACTGTTTTAACAAACCACGGTCTACTCAGTTAAAAATGGGTACTTGGATCTACTGCGTGTTTCACAAATAGTTAATAAGTTGCCTGAAACACAAGAAGTGTGTTTGTTTTGTAAAAACAAAGGGTGCCAAGGTGACCCTCGATAAACCGGCACAGTAAAAAAAAGCTGCACCACTAAAACAGATTGAGGGCTTAATAAAGTATTGTAATAATGTGCCATTATCATAACTAAAAAATATATTTAGCATACATCTTAAAAGATTGCCTCACTTTATTTGCTATACAACAATTTGCAATCCGGCAGAACTTAATCCTAAACAGTGAACATTACTGCAGCTATAAATTAAACACTGATAGCAGAAATAAATAGAACAAAATATAGTCAAATTATATCAGCAGCATTACAGCAGCATCAATAAAACTCTGTCTCTCTCTGTTAAAGAGCAACGACATTAACCAGGAAACAAGCCTATGCTTCAAAAGCCTCACATCTGAAAATTTGTGTAAAAAAGCAAACCAGAAAAAACTTGGCAACATCCTGTTTTGTGTTATTGAAATAATTCACATAATCTCACACCACAGTTTTTCCAGCGGGTGCCTCTTCAACAGTTCTCTAGACAAGTTCAGACTTCCCGATTAACATGCTCTCCAAACCACATACACAAATACACACATGTCAAATTAGCAAGCACTTGGCTATGAAACAAACCCTTCATTGTTGCTACTGAATATACGGCCCATAATTCGTATCCCTGGAGAGCCAGACACAGCCTCACTGTACGTTGTATGAAGAATTCAATTATTCACCCTTGCCTCGCCTCTTCACTCCTGAACACGCCACGACTGTCATGTTTGTTCTCCTTTGCACGCTTCCCATAATAAACTCCCTGTCCGCCTTCCGCCAGCCCTCATTCCCACATGAATATCTGATCTCGCAGAGTCTCCTCCTTTTCTCTCCTCGTCGGCTATCTCAAATTTCTCCCCCTTCCTGCAGAGCCAAGAAAGTTTCAATAATGAATTAAGAAGAACAAAGGAGCCCTGGTCAGCAATTACAGATGAGTAAGCTCAATGAACTTTTAGGTCATCCTGAAGCACTTCGAATCAGGACCAAGCTTTGCTTTCTAACAATATATTGGTTACATTTTTAACAAAACTAATGAACAACAGGGAACCAAGAAAGACAAATAAAGGTAGGCACAAAGGTTGGCAAATTCAGTTTCTACTTTGATCTTTTTTTTATTGTGTTCTGTAAAGGGCGTTGTAACCATGTTTTATAAAGTGGCCGAATGACAAAGTTTATTTTCTTGACTTTTACTGCTTTTCAATGTCCAATAAACCCTGGTCATTTCTCAGCTATGTTAACAAAGCTATCACCTAAGAAGTACACCCTGTTTTCAAGGTCAAGATAAAACCTTTCTGAGTAAATAAAGAAAAATATCTTTTTTTTTTTCTCTAGTTACTAATCATCAACTTCTTTCTTATCTTATTTAAGGCTGAATAAACGAAGCTGGGCTTGGAACCATGAATGGTATGAAAAAATGGGTGGAGTCAAAGTAACATCACACACTGGTTTGTGGTCATGTTGCGAATTCCTGTTATACAATGTCTTCTGATTGACAAATCCTTAACCAGTGACGATATCCTGGTAATCCTCCTTTCTGATTCTCAGAATGACCATAATTATATAAAATAGACTTGGAATTTTACTCAGTATGACCTGAAAGGAAAAGGGTTGACTGAGGTCAGAGCATAGGGGCAGAGGGCCGTTTTCAACCTGAAGCCCTTTTGCAATCACCTGAGTCGCTTCTTGGTGCTCATTAGAAACAATGCAGTTCATTTACCACAGGATGGACCAATAAAGTTACAACAGTCTGAGGACGTTAACACATCTCTGTTGTGAGATCACTAAACAAGAAAAATTAGCTGCACAATCATTAATACTTATATTATGATATATCAAACTTAGAAAATAAACACAAACTGGGCAGATTAAAGGTTTGGCATCAATAATACGAACAACTATTGCATTGTATTTAATTGCGGTTTCTACTTCTTCTATCATAAATGCACTCTGTTACACCGAACTACGTGTTTAATAACCATTTAATATTACTGTATATATTTTAACTTTAAATTATTTGTATAAGATATAGATAATAGAGCCTTTTTATTTTTAATGACCTTTATCGCAGTCTACTTATTAGAGCTATTCAATCTATTCTGTTTAGGTTGTGTTCATTATTTAACAAGTATAACAAATCTGAGAGTTTCCCAACTTTTGGGATAAATACAATATATCCTGTGGTTTGTTTTATGGTCTTATATTACAGTTTTGTAAACCTCTGCGTTCACTTTTCTACTGTAAAGACTAGTTTAGCTGATCTCCTTTCTGCTCATCATCTTAACAACTGGGACAGATCAGCACATCTCTCTAAGCTAGTAAATACGTGGGACACTGTTTAAACGTGTAAATAAGTACAAAATAAAAACGCTTAAGTCCCAGATAAAGTGAGGTATCTCTCACTAGTTGCCTGTTGAATAACCAACCCCCCCACCTCCCCGTCGCTTGGTGTCTACCTGCGTCCACGCGGCCACGAAAGCAGAGATAAGGCGACCTGTAAAATACCAAACAAATCACCCCCTGGCAGTTTGTAAACTTTGCCCGACTTTCTCACACAAGCACAGCCGTAGACTGGAGCCTCAAACTGTGAAAACCTAAAGGATTTAACGTATTTAAAGTAGCCACATAAGAGTTGGCTAAACACTTTGAGAGTTAGAAACGCACCGGCACCCGTTAGCCACGCAGCTAGCGTCAGCTAGCATCTTAACGTTACTAACAACATTTATTCCTCGGATTTAAAATCAGTGAACTACTTCAAGGGTTTAATAGGTCGAGCTCTTCGCTGAGACTCTGAGGACTCACCTGGTGTAGACAGTCTTCTGTAAATCAGCCCGACTGTCCATCTTTGATGACTGTTCGGTTGGAAGTTTCTCGATGATTAGCTCCTCCTGTTCCGAGACTCCGGAGCAGCTAAACTGGGCGTCTGCACATCCAAATTATGGCTCAGTAATCACCATGACTACTAACTTACTAATGATATCCAGTTGACGGGAGAAATGTCATCATAACCACTGTAATCATTACTATCATCGTTTTAAAAGGCTTCAAGATCAAAACAAAGCGCTCCTGAACCACCCGAGTACACATCAATTACCCACACCATTACGTCAGTGAAAACAACACATATTCTTACTTTAAAATATGTACTTTTTTTTTTTTTTAATAAAATATGTACTTTTTAAACTTATTTTTAATTTATGGCATGATTGTGTTATTTAAAAGAAAGCAAGGGGGTTTCCAGACTTTTAAAGGGGGGGGGGACTTACAGTACTGTAAGTAATATTAGTATCAAACTACCTATTACCTTAGTACTCAATATGTGGAATTATTTACATTATAATGTGAAGTTTTTTTTCCTATAGCCTAAAGTTAGGTTTGTACACACAAAAAGTATGGCACTGACTGTGAAAAAAAGTATAGGCAGAGCTTTTTAAGGGAGGGGAAAAACAGCATTTGGTGATGTCCATGACTTCAGGCTGCACAAGACTGCAAAGGGTTTTCATCCAAGGGTCAAAACAGTCCTAATATTGTGACTTATTCTAGTTTATCCATTTTCTTTTAAGCCTCTGAAAATGAGCAGCTATACGAAAAACATTTGCTGTAATCCTTAAACACTTTTGTTAAAGCCCTTGAATTAAAGCTGAAAGTCTGCACTTCAATCACTGCTTGAGTTAAAATCTATCACTATCTGAAAACTTATGGGCCAAACTGTACAGTAAAACTGTTGCTGGAACTGCCTTTAGAACAATAAAACAGAACTGATTAGTTGCCATTTATAGTTTTCAGTATAAATTTTCAATTCAATTCAATTCAATTTTATTTATATAGCGCCAAATCACAACAAAAGTCGCCTCAAGGCGATGAATGAATGAAATATCTGTAATATTTTAAAATGGAATATTGCATTAGTTATACTGCATGAACATGTAATTGTTGTTTTCTAAGTATAGTAATGGATTTAGAGTCCCTCACCACCTTTGCATACTTGTATTCCAAGTTTAAATCATTTGCTAAACAAGAAAACAATAAACAAAGATAAATTTGACTGACAGCATTATCGCTTCTCAAATATAAATATTTACTGATTGTTCTCTTTATAAGTAACAATAAACAGAACACAGTGTACATAGTCATGTAAACAGTTTTGTCAGATGTTAGAGTAATGGCCATAGGTAGTGATGTGCATCAGTTTCAATTTAGTTGTATCTGCAATTTAAAATAAAGCCTGAATATTCAGATTCTTGAACTAGATTAAAATCAAATAAAAAGTGCAAAGACACATTATTTTCAGCAACAACATATTAAAGTTCCCTGGGTGACATATAAGCATTGTGGAAGTTATCATAAAAAGCTACATTCGGTTTCATTATTGTTGACCTAAACTCCTATTGTTGTCCAGCTCATGGAAAAAATACAATAAAAATTCACAAACCAGACAGACCCACCCACACACAAACACCGGAAATATACCAAAACTAACAATCGACTCTGCAAGGTATGAGACAGGACAAACATTTTGCACAATAGCTGTTAAGTAATCTGTTAAACTGAATCTAAAATTATAGTTTTACTACCACTGCCATTTTTATGTGACTTAGTTTTAGGCACACAATTCATAACATGGTGGCTGAAACATACAAAGCTTAGGCCTTAAAAAGGAAAAAGGAAGCAGTAACTACAGTGAACAAGGTCATAAATAGTGAAACTAGACATCAAAACAATCCACAGCACCTCATTGACAAAGGATCCAAATGGACACAAAATGTAGATTTACCACAGTACAAATCTGAAACAATGCATATTTCAGTCAGTGTTGCTGCATGATGGCTCTGTTCAGAGGTGTTCGTTGATACCGAGGTATGTTGATATTAGATGATGGATAAAACACCTCAGCTCTTCCCCATCATCTTCAGGAGAAGCTACAAAGAAACCAGGAAATTAAGATGATGACAAAACGTATAGTCCATAAACATGTGCAGAAATTAGGTTCAAATCAACTACATTTGTTGAACATTTGATGGAAAGATAATCTACAGAGGCACTTTTTTGACTTGTAAACTTTTATTCTTTTTAGTAAAAGAGCGGCTGAATGTTAGGAGGTGAAATTTGACTAGGCTATAAGTTAATACAGTATATTGATCTCATAAAGCTTTGAAAGACAGGGTGAGTGGTAAATAAAAGCACTGACATTCATAATCATTTTCAATAACTTTGGTTTTGTTTGCATATTTACCTTTGTTAGGTGATACTCTCCATCAACCAGCTTCTCAATAATACTGAAGTGATCTGTATTTGCCACATCCTCCATGGTCACATTCAGTCCTGACGCCTCCAAAGTCTTAAAAGGAAATACAAGAGGTAGCAAGAAAAACGAGCAGATTTGCATAACATCGTATTTAGAAAGTATATTGATGTTTCCACCAACAAAAGACACACAAAAAAGCTTGACCCCATGTTTCCGAGTCAAGTCATAATGCTTGTGATTTCCATCTTAAAAGACTGTGGCTTGTTGGGTGGAGACACCAATTCACCACAAGGCCAGGAGATGATTTAACAGAACATTTTAGGAATACATCATATGTTGTTTACAAGAACAATGACAAGCATTTCCTAGTTTGAATTTAGATTTTTTGGAGCTTTTCTTATATTGCAAATTGAATACGAGCTCGAATTGAAAATTGGACAAAACAAGCAATGGAGCAAAGAAAAGGCACAACAGCTAAATCATTTATCTTGAATGCTTCTTCTCAAACATGGGTACTGACTTTGTAAAATTCCTCAGACTGCTTGCGAAACTCTGGCGAGTCGTTCTCAGCAACAGCCACAACAATCTGACAGCTGGAGGAGGAGAGTTTGAGCTGAGGGACCAGCTTGCTGGGGCTGTTCCTAACTGCCACCTCCCTGCAAACAGCAGACACCCGGGAGACAGAGGAATGAGGCACTGACTGGCACCACAGGCCAACAGAGGACACACAGATGCACACCAGGACATTTACACGCACAGTTTCTCCTTTGTGATGAGCATCACGACATTCGTTCACACAATGCTCTTTACGTCACACGCATTGGCACTTGGAGCCAAATGCAAATGGATTACTGCAGGAGTCCTTAAACTCATTTGGACAATGACAAATGAGTTTAAGGACTTTTTAAGATTTACACATTGAGAAGGAAGACAAATGTGCACATCAACCAACCTCAGCTACCAAGCTTGAGAAAGTAGGATAATTAAATCGGGAAATTGCATAAAGTGTTTACAAGTTGTGAAAGTCTAATTACTTTTTAAACCCAACTTCAGTTGGTAAACAATGGGATTACACCACTAAGCTTCCAAGGCAACCTCCTCCAAACATTCAGGTGTGTTAGCACCAATTAATGTAGCCTCAAGTAGAGAAGCAGGCTAGATCTGGTAACTTATTTCTAACTACACCCCCTCTGTTTTTAAACACTGCCAAGGAGGTTAAGTGATCGGTTTGGTTTGTGTGTTAGAAAGAAATTTTCCTAAAACAGTAAGAAAAATCTTAACAGAAGTGGGGTTTAGCCAAACTTCAAGTGACTCAGTTTTGCAGTTTATCCTGATCCGGCTCTGGATCCAGGAATTTCTGATAGGATTATTACATAAAACACAAGACAACAAAGAAGTTAAATAAAAATTTGGAGACATCATATGAACGTTCTCTAGAACATACTCTTATTATGTCTGCAGCACATGTAGTAGAGTAGGACAGCTTAAGAGGTAGGTTGCTAGCTAATTTCGAAAGGTTAAACTGTAACACCATAATCTTCCTCTTATTCATAGAATCCAGCTTACTTTATCCATATATGTAAATATTATGATACTGGTTAACAACCAAATTTTAAAGGGCTTTGAGGCCTTAAGCGCTCATAATAAACAATAAATTGGGCAAAACTGGTGAATTTGGGCTTTATCAGGGCATATTAACTTAGATGTTTTTTTTGGTATAATAACCAACTGGAATGTAACTTCAACATTAAAGGGAAAAAAATAATTCCCAGTAATTCCCAGTGATCCCGAATTAGATCTGGATCATTTCCCCTTTCAATGGACAATGTTGCTGGGAATACATCTGCTGGACTACCAACAACACTACAGTCCAAGACAGTGCTTCAACAGATGTTCAGTTGAGAGTATACTATGATACCACATTGCCGCATCAGCCTCATTCATTTATTAATTTTTTGAAACCCACCCTGTTTAAGTATAACTACTGTTACCAAGCACAGGGTTGATGTCCACATTGGTGTTTCTAAATTCAAATAACTGTAAAAAGTGAGTTGCAAACACGACGGGGATGGTACATGTAGTTGTACTAAAGAAGCTCTCCCGCAGTCTGTAGTGTGGTGAGGCACCTACTCTGTCATCTTCAAAGGCTCATTGACGTAGGTGGACAAGATGGGCAGCAGGTCATAGATGCCACTCACAAGAAAAGCACCTAAAACACAATCAGAAAACCAAACTGTATCATGTTTTAACCTCCTATTTTGTTAATACTAAATTACTTCTGCCTCATTATATTACTGATTACATGTCCCGTTTCAACTGGCAGCCTTCACCTTTAATCTGGGGAGTGATGCTGTACTGGGACCAGTCAGTTGAGAGGACCATTGCAGCCAGGTGTGCCCCAGCAGAGTGGCCACACAGGTACAGACCACTGAGTGAATCATCAGAATGACACAGTGCATTTACAACAGAGACAGTGACATTTTAGTCAGCTGCAAATAGAATTTCATTAGATTGGGAGGCTTTAAGATGACATCCTTCAAGCCTGATGATGATGAGCTTTCACATTCTTCATCATCAGGTTTAAAGAACTAAAGAAAGAAAGAAATACAATACAAATATAAAAAACAAGCAATGCTACCTGATGTGAGAATACTGCTGAATGACAGACACAATACTCCTGCGAACTTGTGATACCATCAGGTCCATGTTACCTGAAAAGAAAGGCCACAGCAAGGAGCTGACATTTTTCAGTTCATATTCTGAAATCATCCTTTTTCACCTGAGAGAATGGAAACAATACTGTCAAAAATGGAAAGGCTCTACCTTTGGGGGCAATGTCGTAACCGACTGCAACCACCACTACACCTTTATCAACAAGCGGAACAGCCATGAACCCAGACTCCTCTTTGCTGTGTGACCACAAAACCCAAAATGAATGACCCAGAAATCTACTTATGGATGGAAATGTAGAGATTCCAGCAACAGCACAGACCTGAGAAACTGCCAGTAGCCTCCATGTATGTAAACAACAAGATGGACATCTGAAAGAGAGAGGAAGAGGCCTGTTAATGCTATACCAGCTTCCCTGTACTGGGAGGATAATAGTGTGTGGGGGAACCATGCATGTCTGTACCCAGAGAGTTGATGTTGGGTATATAGACGTCCAGTTTCTCTCCATCTCCCTCCCCATATGGCACATTGAGTAAAGTTTGAGCCACACTACGGGCTTGCTCCGTACCTGAACAGCAGACAGCATTAGGCACAACGCCATGATTACAGATACAAAGAGATCAAATGCATGTTTGCTGACAAATTAATTAGAAATCATTCTGAGCAATGCTGCATATTTTCATATCAGTAGACTGTTTTCTGTTTAAAGAAAAACATTTTACCACTTGAATTAAAACCATTTATCAAAAATGAAAACAGGCAAAACTGGTGATTTCTATCAGGAAAAAGGTCACAGATCTAAGACTTATAGATCTAAAAAAAAAAAAATGCCCCAAATATGTTTAAAGCTCTTTAAAACTACATGTATAATGACAGAGGGACTTATTAGCATTACTTATTCACTGATGTTTTGTTTTTAAAAAGTACTCACACTACATTAAAGATCCAAAATACGTAGTTTTATGAGTAATATGCACAGGTGTAGGATTTTGTAATCTGGCAGATTAAAGAGTAAGTCTTAGAGTAAGTCATTAAGCACTGTGAGTGTTTTTATAAATGCTGCACAATGAAAAAAAATGTAGCTTCTCTGTCAGAATGTGTGTCAAGGCTTCAAAGTAAGGCACAAATAATCGACCCGGACACAGATTTCCCCGAGTATCCGACATTGGCACGACACCTGTGTTCCTGCTGCCCTGCCTGTTCGCCACAGCCGGGTTTCACAGTCGTGCGTATCCAGCTTCACAACAAACCCACCTTCCTTTAAAGCCTTCACGTGGGCTTTGATCACGTCGTCGGCCGACATCCTGCGGGACCACCTGCTGGGGGAATACTGCCTCTCGAGCTCCTGCAAGACAGAGAAACTCCTGAGAGCTGCGCGGCCATGAAAGAAGAGACACCAACCACCACCAGCCGGCGACCAGCGACGTAAATACGGTGAACAGCGCCCTCCGCTGCCGCAATGACACCGCTGCTTTGGTGCTTATATTACTCCAAGTTCTTTTTATTGTTATCAGAATGGTGAGTCATGTGATATAGTTGACGAAAACATGAAAAAAATATTTGGAAGGTGAAATAGCTGCGTGAAATTACACCAGGGCTGCTAAAAAAAAGAAAGGAAAAAAAAATTATACTGAAAAATATTATTAAATTCACACTGCAGGAACTGTCCACTACAGTTAGACTGTGTATTTTGAGCCACTTTATCTGACAATTACTTAAAAAAAACTTTTACAAACTGTAGTAGTGTACCTGTTTTTCTGATTTATTTTGCTTTGTTGAATTTATTAAGCTTTTAGTAAGTAAGTAAAATGTATTTATATAGCACTTTTTAAGACAGATTCTATTACAAAGTGCTTTACAGGGAATATAAAGACATATCAGACACACCAACTTTATAGAGGCACTTCATCACATTATATTCAGCTTTTTATACATATTTCTGTTGTAGTTTATTTACATTTTTATCATTCTTTATTACACTATTTAACAGAATTCTTTTTATTTTAATATTTTACCTTATTGAACTATTTTGTTGTGTGACTGTGTATTTATTTTTATTGCTCTGTTCTTTTTTATTAGACTATGTTGTTGTGGGTTGTGTTTGAGTTTTGGCAGCGATATCGCAGTAATTTCCCAACTTTAGGGATCAATAAAGCATATCTTATAATCCAAAGTACCAATATCCGGGTGTCTGCCCTCTGTGGGGGATTTAATTGCGCACTCCATTTTCTCATTACACGGAAGCTTAAAAAATAATAGCAGAAAAATATGTCTTATAGGTTTTATATTACTGCCCAAGTCTGTTGTTTCAGTAAGCCAGGTAATTTTGCAGACGGTTCCTAACTCAATCCTGTGCAGGGTGGGTGATCTCTTCTTGTTTTCACACTGAATTAAGACTGGACTAATCCTAATAACACAGAAAAACAAAAATCATAAAAATTAAGCTCTTACCTCTTTCTTCATCTCTGTCCAGTGCATTATCTTTTTCTCCTGTGGTGTTTAAAGTCGTCGCTGGCTGATGAATACAGAAGGTGTGCTCTCAACTGTGGACTGAACTTCAGACTGACCCTCAGTTTAGAAAAGTAAATAAATCAGCCATGCCTGTTGTGGACGTGGTCGGCTATAGTTCAGAAATGTTTAACCCGAACATGTCAGACAGGTAGTGGGAGAGGCTTCAAACCGTATTGTTTACTTTACAAAAATGGGAAGTAACGGTTGCTAAAAGCTACATTTTCTTTATTTATATCTAGTTCCGGGATTTGATCAAACATGTGACCTAATGCACAGCTATACAGGAAGTACAGCTTTACAAACAGTGCAGTTAACACTAATGTAATGTAGAATAAACCTACACTACAAGGAGCCATAGGACAAGTAATAGCATAAACTATAAATTATTCAAAAAAGCTGACAAAACAAGGAAAACAGAGGGTAGCTGGAATCTATTTACCACAGTCATTTGGATGAGCCATGGGGCAGCTGATGGAAAATACAGACTGTGCATTGAATGAAAATTGGATGTTTAGTAAATTAAACCTAAATAGATATTAAACAAAATGAAACATGAAAAAAATGTTATAGTTAACAGTGGTGAGGTTATTTCTTGAAGAATACAGATACATACATATACATATACATACAGATGATTAGCATGTAAATACTGTGGGTCTTTAGCCTTGTGAATAAATACTTACTAATACTGGCTAAAATAAGTAAACATAGGCCCACTGTTTTGTTTCATAAACACCAAAGATAATAATTACTAAACTCCATATACATATCATTGTTTTAATAAAATGGATGAAGACAAAAAAAAACAAGCTTTATTATAAGGTGGTGCTTAAATTATACTCAGTTGTTACTAAGGGGCCAAACTTTGTCAAGAAAATATACAATATAAAACCATGGGTCCATCCTGATACAAGGCACGCATCCACATTCTGGCCCTATCTGAATCTCTCAGCAGACAAACGAAGCAGCATTTTCCCATTCCATTTCCATTTTTCTTCTATTGTCCAATTAAGATGAGCCTATGCAAACCGTAGCTTCAGTTTCCTGCTCTTAGATGAAACAGGGTTGCCCGGGTGTTTGTCTCCTGTTGCTGTAGCGCATCTGCTTCAAGCTTCCACATGTTGTTCATTCAGAGATGCTTTTCTGTACACATTGGTTGCAACGAGTGGTTATTTGAGTTGTATTTCCTATTAGCTTGAAGCTGTCTGTCCATTGTCCTCTGACATCAACAAGGCATTTTGACCCAGAGAACTGCCATTCAGTGGATATTTTCTCATTTTTGAACTATCAAGTAAAAAATCCCACTAGGCCAGCAGTTTCTGAAACTCTCATGATCACCTTTCTTTGAACTTCAGCAGGTTGTCTTGACCACCTTGCTTCCATGATTAGGTACTTGTGCAAACAACCAGTTGAACAGGTGTACTTAATAAACTGACCAGCCAGTGTATATTACAGTGAATTGTTATCAAGTGGCCCTGCAATTATATCAAACGAGTAAAATTACCCCCATGCATCTACAGTAGATACTCCTGACATGTTAATGCATAAAATATATGAAACAAAACCTTTTGCTTTTATACTTAACATGCAAACATTACTTATATTATTTTACGTAAGCGCAGAGGGGTTTTACTTTACAAATATTAACATAAAACTGTAAATTATTAAAGAAAATATGCGCTTTTAGCCTAAAAAAGAGAGTTTTTCTTTAGCCCTCCATTTTTTAGGCTAACGAAACACCCCTCTTGGCTCTGATTGGTCAATAGTGGCAGACATGAGCCGTTGAGCCTGTTTGGTGCAAAAGATATCACATGACTCTCTGCTGATTGGTGGAACTGTGGATAAATCCGCCGACAACTGCCGGCGCGAGAGATTCAACTTCTTGTTTCCTGACTACTTTACCATTTTGTAGATAGCAGCGGTTGTAATTACCTGTTTTTTGTGTCTTTTATTGTTTTATTACTAAGTTATTGTGTATTTTAAATGAACATGGACTGCGTAGATTTTCCAAGAGTCCTACCGAACTCACCGAGGAAAGCCCGGGGACAAATTCAGGTAGGTGTCTACAACAAAAATCACCCTCAGGTTAATTAAGAAAATATAAATACTGTTAGCTGTTTATCTAAAGGGTAAGAGTAGTCACCGGCTTTCACGTCCTGACATCGGCTCTTTGTTGTCGTTTGCAGGTCATCTTTGGACCGATGTTTTCAGGCAAAAGGTGAGTTCTTCACTTATAAACCTATAAAGAAAGCATTTTTAGAGGCGTTAATTAGCCATTTTTTTTACGTGTCCAACGTGTAAAATTATGTTAAAACAAACTATATCAAGATTTTCCGCCAAAACCGAAACAGCCCGCCAAATTCTGCATTGTTTATCCGGCTCCCATTCATAAAAACAGTTCGTGTTACTGTACAGCGTGCAGTTGATACACATTAATACAGCATATGGTACATTTTAACGACCTGTGCACTGATTTTTGCACTATTTTCATACTAATCATGTTACGTAGCATTCATTACCGCGCTTACGTGTGTGTGTGAGAAGGCCTGCACTATAGTTTTATGTCCATGTAGAAAATAAACATCCGGCTTTAACTGATGTATGCAAACTTTATTTACTCTGCAGCACTGAACTGATGAGAAGAGTGCGCCGTTTCCAGATAGCCCAGTACAACTGCCTGGTGATCAAATATGCCAAAGATACACGGTACTCCGACGCGGGCATGGCCACTCATGACAAGTAAGCCTCGTTTTTTCTGTTTACTTTGTTGTTTAGCTGAGCTGTTCATATCCAGAGAAATACCCTCTGGTTTTCATAATAGGAGGAAGAGGAGACATTAGCCCTATGCAGTCTTGCTTAGTAGTTCATTTTTAATTTGTGCACAGCTGCATGCAATTTTCCGACAAGTAAACCTTAGTCTGGAAGTGCTCTCCTTGGACACATTAGTCCTTAACAATAATTTTGTTGTTATACAGCAGAGGTAGAACACCTGAAAGCATAATCCTACTGATTGTCTTCATATAATTATGAACATCAAACAAATGCAGCACTTAAGTAATTCTCTAAAAGATGAGTTTTAATAAAAATAGACGAGAAGCTGCATTTGCTGCTTCCTTTTACCTTAATCCAAGTTATGACACGTTAGCACCAGCTGACCTCTAGTGGTGAGACTTCTCAGATGTGCATTTTCTTGTGGAGGAGTTAAGTGTGCAAATGGATTGTGTAAATATTTCAGCAGGTCAGTCACAGCGAATGCAATGACTGTGCACTCATCTGTCTGAAGTTAAGTTCCTTCTCTCTGGTACATCTTTTAGAAGCACAATGGAAGCTGTACCAGCAAATTCTCTGAGGGATGTGCGGCCTCTGGCACTGCGAGCTTGTGTGATTGGAATCGATGAAGGACAATTTGTAAGTCTATATATTTACATTTTACATTTACCCCATTGTTTTTTGTTGTTTTTTTCCCTCCTTTTTTGAAAAAATCCTATACTGCTACCTTTCTGACTTTAAAATAAAGTCCTTGTTTTTTATTAGATATTTTGATAGACATTTACTTTGTTTTTATTTAGTTTTTCCATTTTAATTAATATATTGTTTTTATTCATTTTTTTTTGTTTTGGTTTCTTACACTCTTAAATTTTTAATAACAATTGTGCTATTTTTTTTTATTTTCTCTAGCCTTATTTTTAGTTATTGTTATGTTTTTTCAGCCTTTTTCTTAAAATTTGGGGTTTAAAATATTTCTTTAATGTAATTTCTAAATTTC
The DNA here is from genome assembly GCF_001858045.2 of Oreochromis niloticus. Lineage (NCBI taxonomy): Eukaryota > Metazoa > Chordata > Actinopteri > Cichliformes > Cichlidae > Oreochromis > Oreochromis niloticus. Next base: position 32,792,598 of record NC_031971.2, on the reverse strand, counting down.
TTTTGATGTGATCTTATTCTAAACTTACATTTTAGCTTATTTTTAATTTATTTAAAATTGGTCATCACTGCATCTTGTTTTGTTACTTTATCAGCCATCTGAAGAATTACAGTTGCACTAGCCTGTAGTGATGGTAAATTCGATTCTTTTTACTGAATCGAGTTTTAATGAGTCACTCACCAAAGTGAATTGGGTTTCTTGAGTCATTTCAGTCACTGAGTCAGTTGACTAGAGAGTGCAAAAATGTATATTTTCACTCAAACTTAATTTGTTTCTCTTTTAATGTAAATCCTACTGCTAAGATGAATGATTGTAAAAGAAAACAACTATTTTTTTAGAGCAAAAAAGAGCAAAAAAAATTCTAAAGGGAACATTTATTTATTTTTATTTTATTGGTATTTTCCTTAAATGTGTCAAATATATCTAATCTAAATGTCCACTGAGCTGTGAGCCAGGGGGCGGTAAAGCGCCTTAACATTGGTTGCCAACCAAGAAGAAGAAGAAGCTGTGAGCCAGGAGGGAGGGGGTGAGTGAGTGAGTGATTCGTAACAGGAAGGGAGGGGGTGAGTGAGTCAGTGATTCGTTCAACTCGTTTGAGCTGTGAGCCAGGAGGGAGGGGGTGAGTGAGTGAGTGATTCGTTCAACTCGTTTGAGCTGTGAGCCAGGAGGGAGGGGGTGAGTGAGTCCTGAGTGATTCGCTTATGCTATGACTCAGCACAGCAAGGGAGGGGGTGAGTAACTCAAATGTGCTGTTAGCATGCCAGCTGAGTGATGCTACTGTGAAGCGAGGAGCTATTGTCTTGATGTGAGCTTCTACTCAGGGTTTTTTCTTCCAGTTCAGAGCAGAAATGTTTTTGTTAAGAAACTGGCTGTTGTTTTTTCCCCCACAATTTTAATTATAAGCTAGATATATTTCTACTAATGGAATTAGCTTGCTAACAGCAACAGGGATGAGTCAGTGAGTCAGTTGCGCTTGTGAATCATGATTCACGAGTCAGTAAAGTGATTCTCGAGTATTGAACGATTCGTTCACGAATCGAACATCACTACTAGCCTGAATGACCAGTGCTAAAAAAAATTATTTGACTTAATAGTTTTTTACTTCCGTAGAGAGCTTCATTAAATACTCTTTGCTTCCTTCATGTTGCAGTTCCCAGATGCTGTGGAGTTTTGTGAGGAGATGGCTAATTTGGGGAAGACAATCATTGTAGCTGCCTTAGATGGAACCTTCCAGAGAAAGGTGAGTAGTGTCCACATGTCAGTGTGATACAGGTAGACTGTGGCTGCTGCAGGGCAACACTGAGCACCACTCTGGGAAAAGGGGGTAACAAAATGTCCCAGATGATGAACATTTTTAAGGAAACGCTGAATAATCTGCAGGAGCAGCACTGATGCAGACGGCTCAATGCGCTCATTATTCCACACTACATTGTGTCTATTCTTTTCTTCTAATGCAATTATACCTCTGTTCATTCAGTGATATTGACTGTGCTTTTCTGCTGTCCTGCACATTCTTGTAGCCGTTTGGAAACATCCTGAACCTTGTTCCTCTGGCGGAGAGTGTAGTGAAGCTCCACGCTGTCTGCATGCAGTGTTTCAAAGAAGCTGCCTACACCAAGAGGATAGGAGCTGAAAAGGAGGTGAGGAGGCATAACTAAGGCTGTGATAAAAGAACTCTTCAAAGGGTGGTGATGAGACAGACTTGGTGTCTGTATGCAGTAAATATATTAAAAACATAAAAGAAGTGTTCACTTATATTTAATTAGTGATTCTGGATTGAACTGGAACTAACTCTTCTTTGATGAGCATGATGCTGATGGCTTCAAACGAATGAAAATATGCCATAAAAAATCCAGTGATATAAGATGATGAGAATTTTTCCTACCATTTCCTGTATTTTCTCCAGCGCTTTAAAGTTGGAGATGGAGAGTCTGCAATAAATCTGTTGTATACTTATCAAGTCTTGTCTGTTTTTATAGGTGGAAGTGATTGGTGGAGCAGACAAATATCAGGCGGTGTGCAGAAAGTGTTACGGAGGTCTGATGGTTGACAAAGAAAACAGTTCTCCCTTCAGGAACGAAACTCCACAAAATGCCCTCATAGGAAAACTCGTGGACAGCGGTGTTCCCAGGAAGCTCTTCTCCTCTCTACATCTCTGAAGACGAAACAAAGACTTGGTGCAAAAGCTGAGAAATTTAATCAAGTGTGTGTGTGTGTGTGTGTGTGTGCACTGTTGATGTAGTAGTTTTTATCAACTGAATTGTGTGTTTGGGAATGGAAGCAGATTGCAGAGTAAATGGGTTTTTATCTGAAATAACAACTGAATCTTTAATTATTAGTATGTCTGCTAAAGAATTTAATCAAATCAGATCATTTGGTTTGTATTTGGTGTCTATTTGATATATATATATATTATTTACTTGAAGCACTTAATAACCTTGAATCTAAGTAAACAACCTGCTGTCATAGAATCCAGTGTTGTGGTGATATCTGTAACATTTGTTTAGGTTGCTTTTGACATCTTTAACTGTAGCATTAGTAAATGTAAGGTGTTTAACAAATGTATTGACATTCACAAGGCCATACTCAATGGAAACACAGACTCAAAGTTTTACTATGTATTGTCAGTAAAATGTGTGGTTAAACTCGTTGCCATTTCTGAGGAATTCTTTGCTTTTAAAATGTAAATGTTTAGTGCATACTGTGATATGTAATTAAATACACTCACAAGCATCTGAGGCCTAAAATAACCTGTTTAAATCCTGGCAGACTCAAAGGCTGTGCTGTGAGCTGTTGTGTTGGAATGGGAAAGTACAGCATATCCTCTGCAAACTATATTAAACTTGTACTACTGCAGCATATGAATGAAGCAGCATGCACAAGATGCCTGAACCTATGACTTTATTCAACAGTTGTGCATCCGTGACGTTGACATGAAGGCAAAAGAACAAACTGAACTTGGTCAAAAACAAAAGTGGAAATGATAGAAAAACCAATGAACCAAGCACAATTTGACAAGTGTTTATAAAACCTGCAGACCATGCAAATCATTCCAGTCTCACATCTAAAACATAAAACTGTGTGTTAACCCAATTATGATTAATGTTTAAGCAAAAGCATAAATGCAGGATACTTTGTACTTGATATGTGCAGCAAATAATCACACTACATTTTTGTCACTGAGGCAGACATGGCTTACTTTGAAGCTGCAAACAGGAAATAATATTGAAGAAAAAAATCTAGTAGAAACATTTCAAGCTCCTTTCACTGACAACTTCAGGTTGCCAGTTTTGATTTCAAGACTTTCCACAGTATGGAAATTAACAAAAACCATTCACGCACAGCAGTGAGGGCAGCTGTGATGCACAGCTGCTTAACCTTGAAATAACTTCAAGATTTAATCATGGCACAATTTACTGTCATTCACCATATTACATATTTCATTCAAATTTCTCCCTTTGCACAAATGATAAATAAGCAATGTTTTCATACAGCTGGCTTCAGTAATTTATGCACATTTTTGAAGGAACAAACCTTATTCCCCATCCATGATTATAAAAGCAGTAGCATAAGAACAATGTTTAGTGAGTATGAGCCCATCCAACTGACAATTCAGAGTTTGCACACCCACGCCAAAACTGATGCCAGGCCAACTTTTGAGTGTAATCAGATCGACAACAGCTGAGATTAAAAACCAGCAAACATTTAACTGTTGGGCACAAAGCAACATTGCAAAACCCCAGATTTTCTAAGTGTATGTGGTGAATGCATATGTTGCAAATTAAGCACTTATTCTGTAACTATACTAACACACTGGGTCTATTTCCTCTCCCACAGTGTACACAGAGAAGCAGATAATAATCAGGGTTGAGGAAACCAAATGTCACAGACCTTGGAGGAAGTGTGAGGCTGATCTGTTCACAGGCTTGCAAGAAAGCATTGTAAATGGCAGTTAATAAATTACTCGTCTGTATTAGGATATGGTAAATCTGTTCAATGAATGCATAGTTGTGTGGAATCTCCTCCCTCTTTTCTATCTTAAAGGTGGTATCAAAGTCCAATGAACGCTGCTGCAGGCTGGAAACATTTAACCAATTTTTTACAAACACAAATCTGCTGTATTGCCTCAGGCAGACCTGATTAAATTCAGGGTCCTTACAGTTAGTAAAGATGGAAAAGAATAAATTTATGGATAGAAAATTTTATGGTTGTATATAGACTGCCAAGTTTCACAAAATACAACTCAGGCAGAATTTGGCTTTACAGTAGTTTTTCACACTAACAGTCAACTCCCATTTGCTAATTAAATTAATACCTCGTAAACTCGTATTTCCACAGGATTAATAAATTGAAAAAACAAAACAAAACATATGACCAAATTAAAAAAAATATATAATCAGGCACATACAACCATGAAAATGGCAGTTTTACTTGTGAATTGTTTGTATAAATGCATATCCTCAAGTTCCAACAGATTCATGAGCAACACATTAAATGCCGGCCTCTTCCACTTGTCTTGTGGCTGTCATAAGCACTCTTCATAATGTCACATTATGTGACCCTCTTCTACCTCCAGGATCCGCTCATTTGAGGTAAAAGTTGCATCTTTGCACAGGGGTCTAAGGTCAGATTACCCAATCATCAGCACTAATCTCAGCAATCAGCCTAATGTCTTAAGACCTGATCACAGACCCACCGACGTAAACAGCAGTGTTCCTCTTCTCTAACATGGAGTTGCACTGTTCAGGTTCTCAAATCTGACATCGTTAAATCAGCGTGAAACCACATCAATATGATATAGCTCTGCGGGTGTGCAGTGCAACTGCAGTCAGTCCACCGACAGACGAACACCACCTGGCCCATGTGACCTCCCCTCTGTCTCAGTAGCTGGGCGGCTGGTAGCCGGCATCTACCTTGGGCGGGAGGTTTTGGGCGAGAGGAGGCTGCTGTTGGATGTCAGGCAAATTGCTGGGATAGGCTGTATAAGTGGTGGGGGTGTAAGTGGTGGGGGTGTAAGTGGTGGGATTGTAGGAGGTGGGGGCATAGGTTGGAGGATAAGGGGTGGCAATATCCGGCACCGTCTCCGTGTAGGTAGGGATGGCAACATCATTTATACCATGGCGGAAACGACCCAAGGCGAAGTATGTTAGGATTCCCTGCATGATGAGAATAAAAATGTTTAAGTCATTCAAGCTTCTGTGAAAAATGTGCAAGTAATAAATCACACGAGAGGCCGATGAGCATTTTTTCAGCAATAACAGAAATAATGCAAATTTTACACAAGATTAAAAAATTAATGGGAGATACTCATTATGCACTGATGAGCCAAAAACACTGAGCATTCCTGCTTAAAGTGTTAAACCTCTGTTTTCTGCCAGAAACAGCTCTGACCTGCTGAGGAATAGGCTGGAAATACAATTTGAAGAGGCTCTGTGGTATCTGGCACCAAGATGTAAGCAGCTCTTTAGAGTGGACTTATTAGGCTTTTCCTTATCCTCTGTCATAGATACACTGTTATCTTAATCTTAATGAAAAGCTACAAGACTGGGGTTAACAAACACATTAAGTCTTGGCAAGGGAATCAGTACATTTTCTAAAATGTTAAATCACTCTTTTGAATCAGAAAAAAGTACAACATCAAGTACACAATCAAAATATCTACAATATACTTTCAAAACTAAATTTTACTGAATGATAAAGTGACTAAACCAAAGCTGCGATCCCACTCACCCAGGTGGCGATAGAGAAGAACGAGAAAGCGATGCTGGCACGTGCGGCGTCTTTGGGGATTGAGTGGTCATCGGGAGTTTTAGTCCACTGACTGGCCAACAGGCAGAAACACACAAACCACAGGAAGGTCCACACTCCTAAAACAAACATCCAGAGAAACAGACGCACAAATGATCACCTTTTCCTCACTGGATGGAAGAACAAAAGCGTTCAGCTGAAAATACAGATATGAAAAGATAAACAACAGGGTTCCCCCGTCTCCATCTGCTCACACGAAAATGCGCCGTTTTTCCAAACTATCACTCTTTTGTTTTCTTGAAGAATGGCTGACTGTGGAAAGCCGATGTCTGTTTATTTTCATCTGAATATGTGAGGTCATACTCCTCCTCCACCCTTCCACGTCTAATGTTGCAATGATGAATACTGCGTTATGTCAGGGAAACAGTCAGCAGTCTGTCCTAGATTACACCAACACTCAGAGGCTTTCTACATGAAGAAGTTCACGCTTTAGGAACAGCTTGAATGCATGAATCACTCACTTTTGGTGGTGAAAACACTCAATTTATAATCTCCATAAGATGTTCAATTAGTTTATGATGTGCTGACTGCAAAGGCTGTAGCCATTTAGCTCATGCCAAGTGGATGGGAGTATCATCTTGAAAGAGAGCACTCCCATCAGGACGCAAATGATTCAGAGAACCAAGTTTAACTGCACATTTAAAATCCCTGAGTTATCTTTAAAAAAAAAAAAAAAAAAGACAAAGAAGCGCCATTTCAACAATACATCTTATTTTATCTATGTCATTGAAATGAATGAAAGAAAGAAGCAGATATTTCTGACCTCAAAATCGGGAAATGTTCTGTTATTTTATTGTTTATCTTAATTTGGTGTAGTATGAATGGCAATGGGAGAGCTCTTTATCCGTAGAAAAAAAAAAAAAAAATCTAAAACTTGTGAAAACAGTTAAAAATGCAAAAATCTATGCCTTCCACATTCCACATTGTCCAAAACCATCCAGTGGGCCAGACTTGAGTCTTTATTGGGCCCATTCTGGTCACTGGGCCTTTATGTTTGACACCCTTGCACTATAGGATTAAAGGTGATCACTAAGAGCTACTTTGTATTAACATGTAGTGGCGCTTCCCTCTATGTCAGGAGTGGGTAATTCATATTCCCAAGGACAGATGCTCCAAAGGGAAACAACAGCCCAAACAGAGTCGAGTGGTACAGTTTGGTGACTCTAATTAGCAGAGGTGAGGCCCAGGAGATAGCAATCACCTATAGCCACCTGTCAATCAAAGCAGCCATGCCCCAACTTTAACTCTTCACAGAATCCAAATGAGTGAGTTATAAAAATGGTTTCGCCCTCTTTACAGCTGCTACGAATAGATAAATTACATATAGAGGCCGAAACTATGTTTGCACCAGGCTGTAAACACGCTTCTGCAAACACACCCGCCCACTTTGCATCACCACCAATTATTTTGCCTGTCATTGCCTCAGGTTTTTCTGTCAGTCTCTTCTTCCTTGTGCAATCTTTATAAAAATAAACATTCATGCTCACCTGAGAATCCCAGGTCAGCTATGACAGCAAACTTCCTCTCCTCTGCGTTGCTCATAAAAGGCAGGTAAACGTCCAACACGAGGAAGGCCACACATGCCAGGAAAGCAATCACCCCGATACCGACTGCATAATGACACGCTGAGTCGTTGTGATTGAAGATGCATTTGGCTTCAGCTTGGTAGGGGGTGTTGACATAGCCCTCTCCTGTGATACAGGCAAACACCACCATGGCAAAAATCTACAGAAAAACAGAAAAGAAGGCGGGCATTAATGAAAACGAATGAAGAGTAAATAAATGTGGAATTGTTGGTAAAAGCTGATGTTTGCACCGCTCAAAATATCTCAAACTAATCAGGGTCCAGACATCCTCCTAGATTCAATTTATGAATGATGTGTAGGGATATCTCAGCCCTAGCAGAGGTGTCCAGTCTTAAGCTGATCTTGTTTGACTTAACGTACATATAAACTTACGACGTTCATAGCAAATTCAATAAGCTAAGAGTCAACAAAAACAGATATTTTTCTATCATGTGTAACATGTGCCACAAATCTACCATTATAATATTGTTGTTTAAAAATAAAATTCATCCAAAACTGACTTAAATAAATGGATAGTATCAAGTATCTTTGATGACAGGTGGATGTATTCAGTTTGGTTTTGTGATGTTCGGCATGTACAACTGTGCCCTGGAGAGCTACAATAGGCTAGACGGAGATACTGTGTGAGCAGTTTAGAGATACTTTGGGTTTGTTAAACCAACAAGTTCTACTTTTTTCTTCGTGATTTAAAATAGAACAAAACAAAACAAAACAAAACAGAAAACCTGATAAAAATGCTGCAGCAGCTCTGTCACTGTCAGCTTCTTGCTCGCTCTCTCTTTAACATTTGTCAGGGTCATTGTCAGTTACAGTAACATTATCATCCTTTACTTGTCTCCCATCATGCACACGGTGAAACAGAGACCAGAGGAGAGAAACCAGCATGACTTTAAACGACAGGAAAATGCAGAAATGACTCTCATACCAAACTACAATGACAAAAAATACAAATAATTCTTCTTGGTTACACTACGCATTATTTAAATAATTGATGATTAGTTAAAATTTATGTATTTAATTACTTGTTACATTTTGTTTCACAGTCATTTTTTATGCCATGTCTGATGTTACCTCATAGTCAGGAATAAAGTTTATGAATTTTACACTGGTCAACACTTTGTATTGCCAAGAACCCAACAACTACATCAGTGTCAGTACTAAAGAAGTGCTGTATCACTGTGTGTCTGTGTCTCTGCATCAAGCAGAGGTTGGATATTTAGAGTGAAGGTCACCAAAATTGCCAAAATGGATGGAAAATAACAATCTGCATTTTAGATATGATGTTGTTAATAAACATAAAACCCAGAAAAGATCTTCGCCTTTCTTTGGATTTGTGAGTTCAGTGTAGCTTACAGAATGTTGGCGTGCAGATCAAAAATTAAACCTGTTGGGCAAGTAAAGAACTTTGTGCATTCAAATGTTATTTGTTTTTCAGTTTAACTTTTTGCAGGCATTACATGACCTTTTCAGCTCCTTCCAGACAGCCATTGTTCTAACTTTATGAAAAATGAAAGTTCCTAGAAAATATGTAATGTGCTGTAGCCACCATGAAGACAACATGTATAATACTTTTTTAAGCAGCCAATTCTTCAATAATGTGTTTTTGTATGCAACAGCTGGAAGTAAGATCAAAAAGACGCCTTGTTTTAGAACTCATGTGAGAAAGTTAGCAAACACCCCCAGGTTTGTCTTGTCTTCACACCACATCTATCAAATTGAAATGACACTATTTACCAACAACAAAGTCACAAAAGCGGGTAACTTTTGTGGAAAATGGACAAGCTACATAATTATAACATAACATCTTTTCTCACTACCAACTCTTGAAATATCGACTTTCCTTCATGTTAGTATGTGGAGTGTTTATTCCCTCTGACAGGCTGTCCCGTGGTTGGCTTCTCTGTGCTCTGGTTACCCACCTAACCATGTGACCTACTTCTGAGTGCAGCTGCCTGCCATGTGATTCCTGAGATGCCACCAGCTCCCTAACATTGCTTATAATGAGATCTGGGAGGAGGACAGAGAGGGACTGTTTAACTGGTGGGAAGGAAAAGAAGGCCAAAGTCCTGCTGGTGGGATGAGACCAACGATACAGAAAATGAGCTGCAGACAGAGACATTGGAGAAGTGAAAAGCGGGGAGGCGGGGGGGTTCCCTAAATTGGAACAAAAGTAAGACAGGGACTTTCAGAGGAGTAGATGGAAATTTTTGTACATTTTTAAAAGAACAGAAAGTGTTTGTGCAATGAATAACAAATGTCAAACTGACGCACAAGTGTCACATGTTGATTTGAACTTTCAGTTGTCAATAAGCAACACAAATAAGATTTGTTTGGATGACTTGTTTTTGCATTAAACCTAAATGACACACATTTAGTTACATAAATATACTGCAAATATACTGTTTCAGGGAAGGTGTAGCTGCTTTTAATGGCCAGGAGCGAGTGTATGCCCTTTTTTTGTTTCAGGTAAGGCTGTTATAGCCCTTCCACCCAAAAAGCAAACAAAAAACAAACAAACAAACAAAAAACACCAAAATAAACAAACAAACAAAAATATGTAACAATACAAGTGATCAAAATAACCAAAATATAAAGACTCTGTGGAAAAGAAACAATTGAACATACCCTTTATACAGGAAATGTCTTTAGTTTGCGATCAGATTGGTCAACCAGGGGTGGGTGTTTACGTTCACTGAGAATGTCATGTCTACATGACTGTGTCCTAAGTTTATATAATAATAAAGAGACACGAAAACTCACACTCAGCCCAGTTTAAACTAAGCCAAAACTGAATGTTTTAAACAATATTTGAAACAAGGACGCTACCATTTACGAGAAAATCAGTGAGAAATCAACATTTAATTGTCAGTGTTAATGGTACTAACACATTTAACTGCCCTTTCAAAGGGTTTGCATCTTATTTAAACAACAGTTGCTGTTCATACTTAGAAAGGTCTCTCAATCATATGGAATTATAAGTGCAAACTCAGGAAGGCATGCAGAAAGTTTGCCCTGGAGAAGCTACAAAAAGCAGTAAGATGACAGAATGTAAGCTGAGTCATATTTACTAAGAAAACTGGTATAAAAGAAGAAGATAAATTCCACAATCTTGTTGTTGGAAAGTTCTGAGGAACTGGAGGCGGTTTGGACTTCTCCTTTTCCCATGTTTTGGAGCACACTATGTAGTATGTGGTAATGTGGTATTCCAATAAAGGTTGAATGATATTGCAAAAATTTTTGTATTTAAAAAATATTTGCCTAGTTACAACAGTCGGGCAGCATATTCCATTCACTGTTACACAATTCATTCGTTACACACAATACTGCAGTCCTGCAATAAATGCCAGCGTTAATGGAAAATGAAAAAAAAGTTAAATAAAAACTATGATAACACTGGTCCCGGGACCAGGTGTGCTCCTCTTTCTGTGCAATCATACATGCAGGTGTCCTTTTCTAAGATTACACGGTGATGCAGCCTGGAAGAATCTGAGATGAGCACAGCTGCACTGCATACGTGTGCGAGTCAGAGGGGGAGATCAGTAGCACACATTCACCAAGCATAACAGAGAGAGTGGGGGGTATCACCTTACCTGCCTGTTAGCCCCTGTTTACCACTGACACACACATGCACACAGACAACAGCTACAACCAAGGGCACAGTCTGTCCTCATCTGCCACACTGAAAACTCTTCACTCTGCCGGTTAATATGTGAGCTCGTCTTTGCCCGGGCCTGTCCTGCACGGGAGAATATTAATCTTCATTTACAAAGCACACGACAGTCAAGCTTAGTACATTCTGTGGAGATGTAGTAGCTCGACTTCAACTAGGAAGTGTTCAAGGACAGTAAAACGGTCCTTCGGTGTCTGCTCAGTCACTCAGGGTTGCACAACAGTATATTTTTCACTATATCAACGGTCTCATTGAGATTAATTTAGGACTTAGCACATCCCCGCAAAATCTAATGTGTGCCTTCAGATTTACCCAGCAACAGGTGATTAGGGCTGTAAAAGTTCCGAGAACTTTCTCTCAGCGCGATTTCCCCTTTTTAATGCAAACACCACCTACTCTGTCGCTTCAGCCTCGAATAATACAGACTTTTACAACCATCGACTTCCATCCGCTGTGTGAAGTTAAATTATGAGAATGTAATCTCGTGGATTATAAGGAGATAATTATTAATGCCGATATCTGGTAGGTAGTGTTTTCCCGGAAGTACAGTTTTCAGTATTTATTGCTGTGACAGCAGCAGCGGGGGTGACCTGCGGCGCTGTCACGGAGAGTCTTGCTGTAAATACGACGCCCGCCGGAGGAAGCGCACAAAGCTGCCCGCTGTCCCGTATTACCAACATATCTCATCTCTTCACCTCTGTGCGCGGACTTGCTCACATATCCCGCTGGACCTTCAGTTTCAAACACAAACAGCACTCACCCAGCTGAGAAAGCGCACGATGGTCTGAGGCTGGCGGATAAACTTGTAAAAGTCGAAGCCTCCTCCTGCAAACGCAGCTCCGTACGCACTTACACCGCCCGTCTCCTCCATGTCTGCCATTCAGCCGATCCTCCGGTGCGAGTAGACCTAAGGGGAAAGCAACGCTCCAGTTACAGTCGACTACCAGCTATCGCCACCTCCTGCACTCAAGTGAGACCAGCTCAGAGACACCTGAGCAAGCGGCTATGCGCAGAAGGGGCGGAGCTACACAGAAAACTGTTGGCCAAGTTACTCTTCAGCGGGAAATACGTCGTAACAAAACTTGGTGGCGAAGTAACTATCAGCTACTGTGATTGGTCCGCTCAGCATCACCGACGCCTACTGCGCGTTTTCGGCTACTTTTTCACTGGAGTCTTCAGCGAGAGAACAACAACCATCGCGATAATACGATCACAACAACGTTAAAAATGATAATAATAACAGCGTTATATAAGGACTCAAAAACGCAGACAAGCTATCAGAACTGATGAGAAACGCTAGCGGGACAAATAAGTTTGCCTCTGAAAAAGCAAACAAACCAACACACACATACTTCACATACTTGCCTTTTATATCTTAGTGAGGACATCTAATTGACATAATGCTTACCCTAAACCTAACCATCAAAAATAAATGCCTAACCTTTAGCCTAAACCTAACAAGAACCTATCTGTAACCCTGACACTAAAGCCACATTTTAAGCCTCAAAAATGCCTTCAAACTTGTGTGGCTCGGGGACGGTTGGTTACTTATATTAGTAAATAGGCCGTAGTGAACAGGATTTGTGAAAGGGTTATACATGAAATAAAGAAATGTTTGACTCTGCATATTTGTACCAGTATTGTCATCAATCCAGTCCTTTTTGGTTACTTCCAGTAAGTTTTTAGAACTGTGATGTTATATTTGTTACAGTTTCTGCTGCCCCCTTGGTGAGATCTCTCTTGAAAAACACATTTTTAATGTCAATGTCACTTTTTACCCGGATAAATAAAGGATATATAAAAGTCTGATTGCAGCAGCTGCTTTTGATAGGAATGCTCTTTCTGGCTCTAAATTACTTGATATGATCAATATTTAGCGATGTGACTCACCTATTTTTGACAGATTTTAAGTAAGGTTATAGTGTAGCAGTTAAGGGGTATATGGTTACATCTTAAGTTATCATGTAGATTTCCGACTAAAGCATAATTCAGGAATGACCCTGTTTACCTGTTAAAGCTCTGCAGAGGTTCCCTGCAGAAATCTAAATTTTCTCAGAGCCATTACTTACCAGAATTTCTAGAACTGACACAAGCACTTTTTTCGGTGCTTTTCATCTGGCATTCACATGCATTCATACTCCGATAGATGCATCAGAGCAGACTGGAGCAGACAAGGATACTACCACCAACCTTCCGATTGGTAGGTGACCTGCTCTAGCTCCTGAGCTACAGCCACCCCAATGTATCAAATATGCATTCAATGTTAAATGTATGTTTTGTTTTATTTTAATGGACTGCATTTTTATTCCAGGTGTGGTGAGGCTAAGAATAAAGAAGCTTATTTCAGACACAAAAGAAAGCCAACTATAAGTCAAAATCTTGTGTTATTATCTGAAAATTTCACAGCAATGGCACAAAATTTAAGTTATTTTCTAATTTAGAAAAACAAATGTTAGATATTTGCGTTTTTAAAAAAGTAGATAATAACCCCAGATTTTGACTCATAGACGACTTATAGGTGGCAAAAAAGTATTTTTTCCCAGCGGCAGATACAACCTTTCACATATGGCGGCAACATTATGCAGAACAGAAAGTGCGCAAAGTTTTAAATGGTTTGTTTTAGAAACAAATTGTTTATTTGTCAAACAACCAAGTGGTTTTACTGACTATAATGGCCATAAGCTCATTCATGTGCACTTTCCTTATGACTAATATTCATAAATTTTCTAACGTAGTTAATTATGTGTTTCAAAAGTCTTTATCCAGAAACGAGTTAAAACAAACACAAATGTACAAACAAAAGATGATTTATTTAGAGAATCCTTGTATAAAACGCTTGACTCATGTGTTTCAATATGCTATCATCATTTTTCACACCAAAATATAGATGAACTGATAACTTTGTAATAATTTGACTAACAAATAATTACAATAAAATCATCATAGCCCAGCTGTGTTTTCATCCTTTCTTCTATTTCAAACACAGTCTAAACAAATTTGTTGTTTTTAAATATGTAATATTTAATATTTTCTGCAACACTCAGAGTCAAGCTTGCTATATCCTGGTCTGTTAGCCAGTCTTCACTGCAAAACATTACAATGTAGAGATTACGAGTGAAAATGATGATAAAAATAAACAAACCAAACAAACACATTAATTACCCCACATAACTTTTCTTAATCTGTGGATACAAATCGCCCAATTCCTGTAAAGCACAAAGAAAAGCCGTGGAACAAGTAAACTGACAATCTCATGTTAAAAAATAATTTTGCAATCAAAAAATATCACACAGGCACATATAAATACACAACAGGGGTCAAAAATGATTCCACTGGTTAAAGAGATTTCTTTCTTTCTTATTTTTGTTTCCCTCATCCTCATCAGTCTTAAACTGGGCACCTCTGACTTAACTCCTTCATCACACTGTTTTACAGATAACTGGTAAAAGTGCTCATCCTGTAAGGACGCTGTAGCACTGACCAAATGTTTATTTCACTACAACAGTTCACGCTTAGAGAGCAAACATGCACATAGTTCTTTAAACTAGTTCATCCTTCAAAGTCTTCTTCTGAATCTGGGGCCATTCGTCTTCAGAGGATTCAGATGCCTGAGGGGAGAAAACAAACAAAATACTTCACTGGCTTGTTTATCTCTAACTGGGTGACGAAAGAAACTGATCTGGCCTCACCTGATCGAATTCATCCTCTCTCGCTGTTTTCAGCAGATCAGAATCGTCACTGTGGACTGAAAAGTCCTATAAGAAGACATTATTGAGTGGTGCTTACTGTGTTGGGAGTAAAATGGTACAACACATTCAGTGTGTCATTGAATGCACTAAAGAAATCGCCACTTACCAGCTCGTCCTCATATACAGCTTTGCTTCTCTGCATCTCCAAGCTCCACCTGCAAAGAGACAAAATGCACATGTAGGCTACAACTGTCTTAAGAATGATTAAGTGTGCAAGCACAGACATTTTTACAGTCCCGTACAAGGGAAGGAGAGAAAGGGGTGTGAAAAAAGTAGCCAAATTCAAAACAACTACAGTTACTTTAATGCCTCAAAGTGATTCAATCCCCACAGACTTCCATGTTATTCATTTTATTTCATTAATTATTCATATCTTAAACTGCTCTTAGGTTGTTGAAAGCTGACCCATTTTAGTGAAGTCAAAAATAAGTAAGTAGCATTTCATGTGACGTTTTTATAAGACACATTGATCACTTGTTTGAGTTCCATTATCATAAAAACCCCAATTTTTCCAAATTCCCAAATCACAGTATCCCATGTTCAATCTTAGCTCCCCAAATCTAACATGTCATTAAAGACAGGATCGCAAATTTACTCATGGCTCTCTGGTAACCGTCTGATGGTGAGTCTTAACTGTAGACAAGAAGGGTGTAGCATCTAACATACAGTAGAGTTTTTCCCTTGATAGCTTTAATATTTAAGCACAAACAAAGAAGAATCTAGGCTTGAACATTACATTCATTGTTGCTGTTCTTTGAAAAGCTGCTGTGCTGCAAAAGGAAAACAGGAAGCGGGGCCACTTTGTTACTTATCGTCCACCATTGTTTCTTTCAGTGGCCTATGGTGGATAACACCCCAATAAAAACAAAGAAAAATCTGACTCTGGAGGAAGTAGCACAGTTCACTTCACATAGGAAGCATTGACATTATAGTTACTATACTTTTCAGCATTTTCAGAATTAAACAAAGAAATAACTCACAGAGACTTTTCTCCATACTGCCTCTTCCCTGAAACAAATGTGAATAATGTTATTTCTCAGCAGCAAGTGCAAAGGCTGTAAAATGAGATGAAAAAAAAAAAGCATCTGTACTCACTGAAAATCACTCCAATCCAGCAACAAGCAGACATCAGGAAAATCAAAAAGGCAAAACTTCCAAATACAACTCCCACTACAAAGTCAGGAATGCGGTTCAGCACTAGAGGGGGAGGAAGATGAAGAGATGATTCAAGCTGTCACCTGGTATTTGTATGTTTGACTCAAATCAACTGTACCTTCTTTATCCAAATATTGCCTCTTGCTGCTTATGGCGGTGCTGTTGTCGAAGCTGTCTGATACTTCACAGTAGTACGTCCCAGCGCTTTCCCTCCCCACAGATAGCAGGAGTATCGATCGTTGTGGCATCTGGTCCACCACTTGGTAGTAGGTTCCTCGATCCTGTAGGAGGGTTTTGTTGTGGAACCACTGATAGTGTGGATGTGATCCCTTCTCCGCTTTGCAGTAGAACCTCAGGCCAGTTACAGCGTAGTTTTCTCCAGTGTCGTAGTCATAATGCATTGTCACAGGTCCACTAACAGGGACTGTTGGATGCCAGAAAGGGATGTCAAGACAAATAGATGTTAACTGTAAAAACACATGCTTATCTCAGTAATTTGTTAACAGTTTTAAAAACATACCAACATTCAAGGGCAACCACTGACTGTATGTGGTCTGTTCTCCGTTGCTCGCATGGCATCTGAGAAAGCCTAAGTGGCGGTCCAAGACCAAAGGAAGCTTAAATACGTAATGTCTCTCTTCCACTGTCATGTTGATGACCTGCTCTTTCCCACGGTACAGCGAGTAGGTGATAGGCAGATCTCCTTGTGTTGAGTTACAGACAACTATTGCAAAATAATTTTGTGGCTCTTCCTTTAACACAGTGAAGGAGATGTCAGGGGCTGACACAAACTCTGAAAGAAGAGTAAGAAGAGTGATGTTATTTTGTTGATCTGCTGTCAAAAAAACAAACCATGATACATTTACAAAAACATGACCAGGAGGGTTTTTCCCCCCAAAATGAGTGCTAACCTTTGACTGTGATTTCAATCTCAGAGCTGTTGGAGGTGAAGACTGTTTTGTTGAAGACGTTGGTAGCCACACACTTGTAGGAGCCACTGTCTTGAGGATTTGTTCTGAGGGTGACAGAGAAAATTATTTCTGTAATATTTGAATTTATTGTTTCCATAGACTGTACAGAAAAAATAGGTGTAAATATATGGCCAGCAGGGGGCGACTCCTCCAGTTACGTAAAAGAAGTCTAGAGGAGTTCTAGAGTCTATGAGACATCGACTCTTAAATCGTTTTCTGATAAGTTTATGGTCTAATCACACTAGTTTCAGGTCCCTGTTAGTTCCTGTTAGAGTCAAAAGAAGAATATCAGGTATGCTTTAGGGTGGGCCTACCTGGTAAATTAAAAACATTATATCTGTCAAAACATTTGGTCTGAATGACTGTTGTGTAAATTAGCTGATGATTTCTTAATCAGTCTTAAATGATTATTCTTAATGGTTATGCAATGTTTTCTCTTGCATATACTGACAAACAGCAACATCTACGGTGGCCCTGAGGGGCCAAACGGACTGCAACTTAAGAAAACACCAGCAACAAGAAAAACGCTGCAAAAGCACACAAAACACAACGGAAATAGGAAAAAACAGTGCACAAGGGAAGTGTTTCTGGGGAGACAATAAGCCGACGGACCAGTTGCAGGAACCAAAATATGCTAAGAATTGTGCTGGGAGACATTTAAAAGAAATGGAGGATCTATCGGTTTTGTGAGGAAAGAAAAGATGAGAGGTAAGTGTGTTAGCCTAACTATTAGCCTAAAAATCCATCATCAGTATTATATGAATCATGATAAAACACACCTACCATGTTTTGGGTTCCTGCAACGTGTCCGTCGGGTTATTGTCTCCCCAGAAACACTTCCCTTGTGCTTTTGGAAATTTGTTTTTTCCTATTTCTATTTTCTTTTTTCCTATTTCCATTGTGTTTTGTGTGCTTTTGCAGCGTTTTTCTTATTGCTGGTGTTTTCTTAAGTTGCAGCCCGTTTGGCCTCTCAGGGCCACCGTAAAACATCAGACATTTTGGCCCACTCTTCTTTAAAATACTACTTGATTTCATTGAGTTTTAGTAGTATTCATTTATGCACAGCCCTTTTAAGGTCCTGCCACAGCATTTAAATCAGAGGTGTGGACTTTGACTGGGCATTCGCAACACCTTGATTCTTTTCTTTTTCAGGCATTCTGTTGTAGATTTGTATGTATGCTTGGAATCATTACGTGACCCAGTTTGGGCAAAGCTTTAGCTGTTGGACAGATGGCCTCACATTTGACTCTGGAATACTTAGAGGTGTTCATGAACAACTCAATGACTGAAAACATCTGTGGTTGCAAAACCAGCCCAAATCATCAGCTCTTCATCATGCTTGACACTGAGTATGAGCTGTTAGCTGTGTTTCTGTTTCACTAAACTTAAACTTGGTCGCACTTGGTGATGATCAGGTAATCAAGTGTGTTTGATTTGCAGCACCTGGCTGTGACTTGAGTGCACAGTTCATGTTGTTTTCTCAGTCAGTGTTTGACATATCTTGAATGATTTGTACATCACAGAAGAAAAGAGGCTGCAGCATCTTGTTTACTATAAGTTTGTCATATATGATTTGTGCCACTGATAATTTTCAGGACAGGTTCTTCAGAGAAACTTTTTATGATACGTTTTATGATACTGTTTGTGTTTTCCATCATGAGCAGAAAATTCATTATAATTCTTTGTAAATAAACTTAATAGTTCTTTTTTTAAACATTATTTGTGTATGGACAAAACAAATGGCACATGTCAAGTTAAACTAAACTAATTCCATTTTTATCTTCAACTAGTATTTTTCCCCAAATATCATAATACAAATTTAATTACAGTGAGGATTTTACAGTGAGGTACAATCAGTTTTTAGATAATCCTACACTGTCAGAATCTCAAATGTAAGTGGACTGTTGATTATTAATAACATGCACCTGCTGGATTGCTTCATTTGATTGTCACTAACCTGTAGATTGTGAGCTGGTTGTCATAAATACGACGGAGGGAAGACGGCGATACAAGCTGATCATTGTGCAGCCATTTGTAGGA
This sequence comes from Oreochromis niloticus, assembly GCF_001858045.2. NCBI lineage: Eukaryota > Metazoa > Chordata > Actinopteri > Cichliformes > Cichlidae > Oreochromis > Oreochromis niloticus. Next base: position 32,773,619 of record NC_031971.2, on the reverse strand, counting down.
GATATAATTTCCAGCGCTAAGTTGACAGATTAGCTGAAGTGTTTCTCCCTCAAAGAAGTCATCTGGACCTGAATTGATGATCCGTGCACCTTTCACCGGCTCTGCAGGACAGACACAAGAACAGGCTGAGATCCTGGTGCACTTTCTGAACAACGGGAATGCTTATTGAGACTGACTGCTTTTTTCCCCAAACTTCAGCCCCCAACTTCAAAAACAAAAACAGTTATGTTTTTTTTTAATCCATAGCAGCACAGGGTGAAACACAATGAAACAGTTTTATTTAAAAAAATAATTAAAAGAGAATAAAGACAACACAGACTGATAGTCAGCAACTGTTTATATGCATATAAATAAAGGGACTCACCGATAACCTTTAAATAGTGTAGGTTGCTGGACGTGGAATTAATATGAGAGATAGAGCGGTTTTGTACGCTAGCCACACACTTCAGATAGCCGTCATGACGCTTTTTGATAACCATGGGAATGTTTCCGGCCAGCCCCTCCAGTAAAGTGTATTCACCCAATGCCTTGTTGGGGTCATCCTCTCTGTAAAAAGGGTAGTAATTAGAAAAATTTCATCATTTAATGTAATGTGTCTCACCACAGTGGTTAAATTGAATGTACCCACTTAAATATCTGCAGCAGGATTTCGTGATCTGTTGGAGGGTGCGGCACTTCACATTGAAACTCTACATACGTTTTCACCAAAGCCTCGTTGGGGCCATACAGTTGTGGACGCCCCAGAAAAAACTGACCTATAAAAAAAAAAGAAAGAAAGACAATGAAAATATTACAAAAAGAATCAACAGCAACACAATTAAAATAATCCACTACACACATACAAACAGTAACGCTCACTTACTGCTTTCCTTGAAGCAGCAGCACAACCCTGCAGGGATGGAAAAAAGAGAAAGAAATGAAAGAGATTAGAAGATTTTAACATTGCGAAATATTAAGTTTACTGTGGTTCCCTTTGTGTTGCTTACCCAGAATGACCACAAAGAAGGAAGCAAACATCTTCTGGAAAAACAACAGACTTTAATGCAACATTAGTCCTTGAAAATTATTACAGGGAGCTGCTGTGGGACACAAGTGTGACAAATTTTGTCAGTTTTAAACTGAGTGTTCAGGCAATGCATATGGAAAAGTACGCACACACCCACTTAGAAACATGTGCAAATAACTGATAGTGTTACTCTGGCCCTCCCTGCTACACTCCGTGCCTCTGTCGTATCAGCTAACTAACTGGTGTTGTTTGCTATGAATATCATATGTACACAGTGTAAAGTAAAACTGAAAGTAAGATGTCTTTTTGCATTATTTTAATAAAAAAAAAGCAAAAACAACAGAAACAAAATGTAATCTAATAATTAAAAATTTATTTCCATCAAAATAACAGTATACAGTAGGTAGGCAATGCAATTTCGCACTTGTCTATAACTGAATGTTTCAACAGTGCCATGTAGACAGTTCAGTAACCCAAGAACATTAAATATTAAATATTAACATAATATAAACATTTAAAATTAAATATTGTATTAGGAGGTGAAGGACTCTTGTGCATCATACTGTGACCTCAGTGATCTGAAAGAGAGAGAGAAAAATGTTACAATCACATCTAAGAAAGCTGATTTTAACTTAAATGGAACTTTTTCTGCCAATTTTTGATTCTTGGATCCAGAAAGAACAGCTTTGCATGACTGACAGTTCAAAATAAGTGCCTTTGTGCAGTCACACATCTACACACAGAAACAGACGAACAACAACAACAGACAGCGGGGACCCTCAGGATCTGTTTTTGCTATTAGCTGGCACCACACATGAAACATCAGCACAAGCACACATAGTCATGCAGGACACCGGTGTTGTGCCAAACAGTGATTTCGAATGTCTTTCTGTGTTTTTTTTTAACGTCTAATATCTTTACTTATTTTAGTAAATAGACTGTAGTGAACAGGATTTATGAAGGGATTATACATAAAATAAGGAAATGACTTGTTTTTGAAGTATTTTATGACTCTGCATATTTGTACCAGTATTGTCATCAATCCAGTCCTTTATGTTTACTTCCAGTAAGTTTTTCGAGCTGTGATGTTATATTTGTTACAGTTTCTGCTGCCCTCTTGGAGAGATCTCTCTTGAACAACACATTTTTAATGTCAATGACACTTTTTACCCAGATAAATAAAGGATATATAAAAGTCTGGTTGCAGCAGCTGCTTTTTGATAGGAATGCTCTTTCTTGCTCTAAATTACTTGATGATCGATATATAATATAGTGATATGACTCACCTATTTTTGACAGATTTTAAGTTAAAAAGTCATTTATAACAGCTTAAATTCCCCCAATCATTTTTTGGCAAATACCGGCGTGGAGCTTACGGTGCAGGGGTTAAGAACTAATAAATAAACTAATGTTTTGTTGTTACAGTAAGGAACCGTTGGTGCAGCTCACTAGCCTGTGGGTTTGGCATCTTCAAAATCTTCATGTAGTTTACACTGTTTGAGTCTGAAAGCTTATGCTATATATTTATGTCTCCTGAACACTTATTAGTTGTTATCAGTTTTTTCAAGCATGTGTGATTTCCTAGCAGATTCCAAAAATATCCCCCTGAGAAAAATATATAATTTGTGGTCAGAACAGGAAAACTGACACCCTAAGGAAATGGAGAAAAAAATGTCAGTGCATCATGCTCTTCATATTTTCCTTGTTTTATGTACCAAATTCAGTAGTTCTTTACAGAAATCCTTCAATGAATTTACATATACTTATTTCTTAATTATAGGAAAGAAAGGGACATTAAGAGTGTGACTGGACACTAACATTTCACTGATCCTGAATAGTAGTATTATAGTTTTTGCTTGCATACCTGATTTTGAACATCGCAATCTGTAGCGGTAGTATCAGCCGTATTTCCCCCTGACTGGTGTGTCAGTTCAGACTGAAGTGCATCAGAGCTGGGGTGAGATGGTACAAACAGTTATGAAAAGGATGATTTGACTAACAAACAACCCTTCCTTAGCGTTAAACAGTTTATAAAAGCAAATATGTGAAGAATGCACAACTGAATAACACAACTGCAAAAGAGCCATATCAAATCAAGTCCAAATATTTTAAATATGAGCCTGTTTGTGGTTAAAATATTTTTAAAGGCCACAATATCTTTATTCCATCAAAAAGCATAAACTTTGAAAGTTTCCAAGCAATAAGCTCAACTCTGTGCTGATCCCTTTTAAAGAACATTCGGTTCAGGTCATTTAAAAAATTGAGCCACTTTGCAGCTGAATCGAACCTTCTGACTCTTCAGAAATTAAGTCAAACTCCAAGACGCATTGACTGGAACAACTTACCTATGGAGGTAAAGCTCAGTGACATTTGAATAATTTTTTAAAGCATATAGACTTGCTTTAATGTGATAATGTCTCAGTATTTCATTGTAAGGTTACTGTATTTCATCTGTTTTATTATTTTCTGTTTCATTGTTTGTGTTTTCTGTCTTTTTTTGTTATTCTCTTTTCAGATTTTTACTTCTTTTTACTTTTTACTTAATCAATTTAGCTGCTGGGTATTCATGTATTCTTTAAAGTGTTTTATGAATAAAACAATATATAAAAATATTTGTTATTATCATCTGCTTAAGGATGCACTACACAATTCATTAATATCCCCCACCCCCAAAGAAAAAATACACCGCAATGAATTGCATGATACATTTTTAAGGAATAAACTGCAAAATAATATCCAATAATAACAATAATAATATTTTTTTTAACTTCATCAGAAGATTCGCTAAATACTCCATTAAAAAAAAGAATTTTCTTGCAATTATTTTATTTTTCAGGCTTTAAAGAGTTATGTAAATGTAAGAATATCACACTTGGTTATAGTTGGAGTGTTTGAGGTGTAAAACTTACTTTGCTGGAACACTGTTGGTATGAGCTGGAACAAAAGTGACAGATAAGATAAGAAGATACGAAGTTTTAATAGAAATTCCTGCGTGTGTTCCAATCAGTGAATTGCTGGTTCTCACACACACCTTGCTTGTTTTCAAACATCTTGTACACGCAGGCTGAACCCACTACTAGAATGAGGAGAACGAAGCAGCAGAATGTGATGGTGACAGCTTCTGTGATGTTCATGCAAAAACCTGAAAGAGATGAGACAAAGACAGTTTCACACTCTGAGGCAGCACACACACTGCTGCACAAAAGTTTAGGGTCATATAGTATAAACTGTATCATGTTGCAAATGACAACCAGTAAGCAATAAAAATGTTATTAATCAATCATTAATGACATAGTTACATTTTTACGCAAATTTTCTTCATTAAAAAGGCTAACAGAAAACACTTTTTTAATAATGAGTACATCTGAGACTATTTTGACAAAAGAAGTGATACATTGTTTTATCCTTTAAGTCTGATTAAGATTGAGTTTATTCTAACAAAGGAAGAACATTCAATGCTGGAAACTTGCTCAAAAGTGAAGATTTCAAACTGGCTCTATTCCGAATAGATTTGGGAGTCCCCAGAGCAGGACTGAGCAAGAATACAAAGAGTCTCCTGACAGAGACACAAACACCTCATTGTCTCCCTTTGTCAAATGTTTCCCACAAACCTCAAGCTGCAAAATTGCTACAAATATCCAAATGTGTTTGGATTAAAAAGAAGAAAATTTGTGTAAAACAGAACAAATCTGTCAAGCCTAATGGCGGAAATGTTCTGGTTTGGGGTATGATGTGGTGGTAAAGATAAGCTATGTGCAGATTAAAATGGATTTAGTTGACAGACGTTTAGGATCGCTCTTGTGGGGAGCCAGCTTCCTCGTACAACAGGTCAATCAGCACAGATCCAAAATATGCAAGAATTATGTAAGAAAGAAACAGCTGGTGTTCTGTCTGGCTTGGCCACCAAACACATCTGTTTTTGCCTATTGAGGTGATGTTTTTGACATCTATTCAGTACCCATGAAACCAGTCTAACTTGTATGTGTTCACAAACAAAAAGCCAGCTGAAATCCAGTTTCTTTTAAAAAGTGCAATCCAAAAAACTCAAAATCTAAAAAAAGGGGAAGAAACGCAGGTGAACACAACTGACAACAGGCGAGAATAATGAGGACTCAAAAGAAGACAGACAGGAAACAACACTGACACAGGACACAGGAGAAAACATCCTTCAAAGTAAAAGCAGAGAATAACCCAAAGAGACTGACAGGCATGAAGACTAATACCTACTACTAACAAGATGACACAGACCAGGAAGCACAAGGGAGGCTATGGTGATAAACAAGAACCCTCTTTTTCTTCTTCTTCTTTCAGCTACTCCCTCTAGGGGTCTGCCCCCGTCTCACCCTATCCCTAGCATCCTCTTTTAATCCCAAATGCAAGAAATCACAAACCAAAACTTATTACTAAAAACAACAAAGTAAAAACACTACAATAACAAAGGAAGCATAACAGGAATCCTAACAATAACCCCAAAAATCAAGACTTTAGACACCGAAAAAAGGGTGGAAAAAAAAGAAAATTAAAGAATTCAAAAAAGGAATTACTGACAATCAGTGAAGACTGCAATGCTGTAACTGCTGTGCATATAATCCTTTGACAAAAGCAGAATTTAAAGGGCAAAATAACTTCAAATTCATTATTTAATGGACTGTATTTTTCATCACTCTGCACTTTCATTTAGTAAATACAAATATTTAAAAATATTTAGATTTTTTTTTTTTGCATGACCCCAAACTTTTGTGCAGAAATAAGGTTAATAAAACAAACAAAATATTTTTACTTTCACTTGGTGGCGTTTCGGTTGAGGACTCTGCTTGAGACATGGAGTTGACTGAAGGCATAAAAAGTGCAGAAACCCACAGGAAGACACATTTATATTAAATGATGCATGTGAACAAAAGCCTGGGTTCAACAGATATTCTTTTTAAAGCATAATTTGGCCTTGTTTGAGAGAGCTAGACAGAAAGCTCAATACCACACTCATGTCTGGACTGTGGCATAAAGATTCAAGGGACGGTTTTAAGGTGGAAATGATCTATCATGACTGCTTATTTCAATTGGTACTATATGTTTTCTTGCAGGTTAGAACCATTACATGGAGTTTATAAACCTGACCTCAATAATAAAGCAAGTTAGTATACTTCCCAAAATGACTACTCCATAAGTTTTACTCCACTCTTAGTCCTGGTCTTTCACCTGTGACTTGGACCAGCTCAGCTGCACTCTCCACCCAGGGCCCAGCGTCATCGTAATTGTCCCTGGCCCTGCAGCGGTAATACCCAGATTCCTCTGGGCTGAGCTTAGTGAGGACGAGGGATCGTCTTCGGTCAGCGAAGGCAATGTGAGGCAGGATGGGCTGAATGTGGGAATCCGGATGAGACTCAGAGGGAAGGACAGAGTCATTGAAGAGCCACGAGATGTAAGGAAAAGTTCCTCTGCTGACGTGACAGCTCAGCCTTGCTGTAGTCAGTTTGGAATCAGCTGTGTACAGATATTCCACCTCCACTTTCACATTTCCTCCAACTGGGACTTGACAGACAAAGAAAAAGGAAGAGAGGGTCACAAATCACATAAAATATAGAGTTCATGTAAAACATATCAATGCAGAGGTGTCTTAAACATACAGTCTAATGGCCAGCAGGGGGCGATTCGTCTGGTTGCAAAAACAAGTCTGATTGTGTAGAAGTCTAGAAAAACGACGCATTCCTCATGAGTTTGTGCTCTTACTCGATAGGTTTGAGTCCACTTGTCTTGGTCCTGTGTCTATCCTTACTAAAGAGTTTTCCTATTTGTGATTTTTTTCTATTCTTGTAATTCTAGTTTAGTTTTTTGAGTTATGTGCTTGAGCTTTTTAGTTTTATCACAGGTTGAGTTTTCAGTTTGTTCCCATGTCTTGTTGTTATTTCTTGGTCTGTGGGAGCCGTGTTTATGTTTTAGTTACTTCCTGTTTTATTTTGGCAGCCTCTGTGTGTTTAGTATTTAGTTTTACTTCCCTGTCTCTTCCAGGTGTCTCTCACCTCTTTGTGGATATAGTCGCTGCCTCCCTTTTTCGGCCTGTTCAGTTCAGTTCCTGCTGATTATGCTTTATGAGTTTTTCAGACATTTGGATTCATTAGTTGATTCTCTGTTGTGGATTTTCATAAACTTCAACTAAATAATGGTCAGTCTTTTTTTTGGATCCTTTTCTGCATCAACACTTACTGAACGCAACTTCAATTCAGTTCAGATTTATTTAAATAGTGACAAATCATGATGGAAATCCTAGTTAATCCCCCTATCTGAATTGTTTACACATTGAACTTCATATTGTATTGTATTGTATTGTAAGCATCTCTAATGGCCATCAGGAAAAAGAATGCACCTTTAAGTCACTTTTGCATAGGCTGCATCCATCTACAGTCTATGGTAAAGACAGAGATCATTCACACATCTTCATACCTACTTCCAGGTTCACGGGCTCACTCGTGAGGTCCTGATTCTCGGTTTTCACCCGGCATCGTGCCTCTCCCATGTCCAGCTCGGGTACTACGACTACAAGGAACCAGGCAGCGAGGGTCTGAGCTGCTGTGGCAGAGTCCACTTCTTTACCATCTAGTAAAAGATAAAAGTTCACCGGAGGGCTCCCTCTTGTTGACCAGCACGTCACATTGCCATGGTAACCGGTTCCCTCTTTATGAACGGAGAAGGAGATCTCTGGCTTTGAAACATAGACTGGTACAGGAGGAAGGAGGAAGAGTTTTTTAACTTCACTTAAATGGAAAAAATATCAGTCCCTCAGTGCTAATGAAAACTCATTAAAATTGCCCTCTGGGAACATTACAGTGGACCTAATTGCATGCAAATCTATTCAGTAGTTCATGAGATATTTCTGAACTAAATTGGCTGATAGCGCCAAGTAGCTAACATAGTAGTTATAAACTTTATAAATTCTGTTAATATATACCTTTGATTGTCACCTGGACCTCTGTGCTGCTGGAAATCCTCTTGATCTCATTCACGCTGGTCCAAGCATTACAAGAATAATTTCCAGCATACTCAGGAGTTACCCTCTCAACCAACAGCTTGTTTCCCACAAAGTGGAAGGGGAGAGAAGTGGAAGATGTTATTTCCTTCCTGTTAAAAAACCAGCTGTAGGAAAGGTGGGACCCCATTTCAACATCACAGCTCAGGGCCATGCGTGACCCCTCATATGCAACTGGGGGGAAGGGTTCAGAGGTCACTCTGGTATATGATGGTGGAGCTGGAAATCAGGGAATAAAAGACAGTTGGTGAAGAAAAGGGGAAAGTCAGTTTAGTAAGCTTAAGTGAACTACCCAGCATCCGATACTCACTGACTACTCTCAGCTTAATGCCGTTGCTGATTTCTCTGGTTCCTCCAGCTGTGGCCCTGCAGTGGTATGACCCTTCTGACGCTGCAGTTACTTTGATAGGGAATAATGCAACTTGGCCACCTTGAAAATCTCTATTGCGGCCAATTCGCACACGTCCATCCTTTATCAGCTCATAGATGACTGGTGGGGAGACGTTAGATGCAACACAACGGAAAACCACCCTTGGGCCACTGAAGGCCAGGTCAGGACCAGTCAGCACCGGGCGAAGAGAGCTTGATCCACCTAAAGAAGCAAATGAAACAACTGTGCATGCAAACTTGAAACTATAAAAAGATATAAAACTATGCTCAATAACACCGGCTAAGTACCGTTCAGTCTATGTTGCTACCCTTACCTGTGCCCTTAAGCTGTGTGTAGTGACTGAAGGAAGCTTGTGGGTCGAATTGTAGAAATTAGGTTCTTAAAAAGGGTGACTGGGGTCAGCCTCAGAGACAAGGTGATGAACTCTATGATATGTTTGCTCAGAGTAAAGATGCTATTCAGCATCAATATGCAGCGACCTAGGTAAGTGACTTTGACCATACAATTGTGGTCAGAAGTTTATTTACAACCTGCATGGGCATGAATTTCATTGTAATATTGGACTTTTAATGATTCATTTGAACTGTTTTTCCAAGGCTGTAATGTTAGTACGACACTGATACAAAATTATAGATACCTTTGATGTATGGGAAAAACAGATGTATGCGGAATTTATTCCCCCCTTCCTGATTTCTTAGTTTTGTTTTGTTTTGTCTTTTAACATTTGTCACAACCTTTGAGATGTGATGTTAGACAAGATTCAGATTATCTGAGGCAATTGTGTGATGATATCATGTCAATATGGACCAAAATCTCAGAGGGATGTTTACAGCACTTTGTGGAATTACAAAAGCTTTTCAAGCCATGTAACGGAAAATTCAATGAAACAAATGACAAAAAGCATTATTTTCTTTAAAATTAAGAGTAATATGTAACCTATTACTTTTCTTTTAGTAACAACCCCAGCAATGGTGATTTGCACCTTACAGGGACCAGTCTTTAACTGCTGCTGGCAATTTTGTACATCAATAATTATAAAAAAAGGTCCTAAATCACATACAGGGCACTCATTAATCAATTTTGCCTTATAGAATTTGAAAAGTGGTTTTCCTGGTATTGCCGACTACTGACTCCTATCTGTAATTGCAGCCAGCAGACACAGTGAAAACAAAGACACATTGGAAGTTTTATGCTGTGAAACAGCAGGGATAACCACAGCACCACTATACTGCTGATGTGAAAGACTGATACAAAATGAAACACATCAGACATTATTGAATGCTTTTCATTAAAGTGAACAATAAAACTTTAAAATCTAAAGAAAAATATCAACTTTCTTCTTGTTTTTGGCCGAACACTGACTGTCCACATTAGCTTCAATAATTGATCCCAGGAGGGACAGTCATGTAGAGTCTTAGTGTAGGGACAGAAGTGGGTTATTACTGTAACCTTGTTTCTGCGAATATTTTTAAGAAGCAAACATCTGAAAAGCGTGAAGATCTCTGCCATCTTAGCTACATGTCTTAAGCACCCAGTTAACACACTTACTTATCTTGATGAGGAAACTTGCCACAGCTGGAAAAAACAACACACATTAACAATATTATTCAATAATAATAATAATAATAATACATTTTCCCAGTTTTAACCGACTCACCCAAAACTGGCAAAAAATGAAGAGCCTGACGTTTCTCCATAACCCTCTCATGTACCTTTGGGCATGGTTTCTTCAGCTTGCCAAGGCTTGCAAGGGTGTTACACATGTGTTGCAAGCAGATAACATACTGGGCTGTTAACTTCATTTTAAGGATCTCTGTGATGTCAGTGCAAATATAACTAAAATGTGCACGAAGATTTTGATCAAATTGGAGAAAAACATACACAGACAATATTAAAGGACACAGTGAGGTCACAGTTAAAGTCTTTGAGTGACTGTGATCGCCATACTTTCAACATATTTTGTTTACTGTACAAGTGTATGTGCATACATTCCTTATATACAACAAATTGTATCCATAACCTGCATAAATCCACACTATACCCAAGATGTTAGGAGAAATAAACGAATGAGACTGCTTCCTTTTGATGAATAGTTTAAATGCTTTTGATTAACATGTCAAAAACATTAAATACAGTTAAAGTGGTAAAAGGTTCTGATATAAGTTTTTCACTCGTCTTCCATGGGAATAAGTTTATTTATTTAGCTTTTGGTATCTATATTTTTTTGTTTATTTAAGAGGGACAGTGCACATTAAGGGACATCAGCAAAAAAGATGCAAACAGGCCAGATTTCAGAAAAGTGCTCCGGACAAAGGACAGTACACAGATATTGAGGTTTCTCCTGTGACATCATGCACACATTGCTCAGGTGTTTTCCACCATACTGGATGTGATATAACCATTACTAGAGAAAAATGTGTTTTCCCCGACTGTTTGGCGGTGGTTCTGGAGGTTGCTGGCTTTCATTGGGTGAAATCGGTGCTGCACCAAAAACCACCTCCAGATTGCCTTGATTACTACCTGGTTGCCTGTAGTTTTCCATGTTTGTCTGCAAACATCTGCTAAGTATTAGGGGTAGTGAAACCTAAAAAAAAAAGTGTGACCAAACTGGAAATGGTAAAAGTTTGCCTTCGAGGTACAAATTGTGCCTTAGAGCTCCAACATGTTTCAAAAGACAACTTTTACTGTGAAGGCAAATGGTCTCCAGATTATATCCCACTTTTCACTACAGCTCTGAGTAGCTGGACAGTGTTTATAGACAAGTCTATCACTTCCATTCAAACTACCACCTCAGCAGTATTCTACCAAAGGGCACGGGTTTTTGCCAACCAGTCTGGAATATTTATTTTTTCCCTCACGACTGGTGGCTGGCAGCTGATCAACCACCAGTATGACTAAGGCTTTATTCACTTGGCTCTAGAACGGCTGACAAGTTAAGTTCATGTGGTTAGTGGTCACATGTCTGCAAAACCTAAATATAACAAAACACGCATAAAAACACCAATGCAAAGACGTGACACAAAGTTAAAAAATTATCACGGATCTAGTTAGCCTTCACACGACTCGAATATACTGATTTAACGAAGACATAGTTTTTACCTAAATTGAAAAAAAGCCTGATAATTTAGCAACTATGATTCTTATGAGTGTGATGTGCATTGTCAGCATATAGCAAGTACCATATAATGGTTTAAAACACCATGTTACATTTGACCTCTGACCTCTCCTTCAGTAGATTGATCTGAAGGTCAAAGTGATAATAATCCTATATAGAATTATTTAAAATGACATCAAGTGTTCAAACTGATAAGAACATGTTCATATAGGATGCTCTGTGAATATAGTTTATTTATTTTATTATGATGTTATTATGTACAGTAACAGGTTTTAACAGTTTAAATACATAACACTTTGACGTGTACAGTGTTCCCCAATAGGAATATTTTTTTGGAAAACAAACTTGTCCTCAAAAACTTTTTTCACTTGATATTTTTGCCAAAAATGTAAGTGAATTTTAATAACTGCAAAATGAGCACGACACATGTACCATATACATAAATAAAAAAATAAGTATACACAAAATTATGGAAAGTAGATTAACGGGGAAATAACAAAAGTCCACACTTTGTACTTGTTTTTACTGCACAACAAACTTCTTGAAGTATGTTTAAAAAGAACAAAGAAAACAGGATGGACAATATACAAAATACAATACTATTCCTATAAAAGTAAATACTGCCCAGAGAGTGAGACGCCTCGGTGGAAGTTTGTGCTCTGAGAGTGCTTCTTGTTTTAAAGGGCTTTACTCCCGTCTGTACTAACACAGTGATACTCAATAAACCAACTTGTGTCACTCAGGTACTTTCAGCTGCTCCCTTTTTTTACCCAAGTAAATAATTTGGCAACCCTCCCACTGATCCAGGTTTGGGACCGGCATTACCTCGTGACCACCTGAGGCTGGGTTTGTCTCCTCCTGGAATTAAACTTGAGATCTTTAACAGATTAACAGATAAAACAGCAACAAGTTAGTAACATAACATGCCTAGTATTGTAGCTAACATTCGTGCGCGCTACCACTGTAATCCAGACTCAGGAAACATCTGTATTAATAGACAAGTGCTGTTGTTTTGTTTGGCTGTCTTCCCTGCCTCAAGGCAACAAACCCACACACATTTTTGTGTTTTTATGTGTTAAGCCCATTGAGTTTATATGTAATGAAATGTGTTATAGAAATAAAGTTGTTGCCATTAAAAGGAGGAAGGTTTTTATAGTTAAAGTATTTACAATATAAAAAGGAAAAAGGGGGAAAAGATTATATTTGTGGCTCTTATCTTTTATAAAGCAAGAGTTAGCCTGCACTTTCATTTTTCATTTCGGCCACCTGTCAGCTGCCAGAACCGTATTTTAGTTTTAAGAGGAAGTCTGTCGAGACCAAAGCCACTTTTTAAAAGCATAGATGGGATGTTTTTAGTGACTGCGTGTGACGTCTTCTTCGATGACCGCAGAAAGAGCTCAGTGTTGCTTATTTCGCTGTCGCAGCATCGTGGCGTGCTGCTTCACCAGGAAACGCTTATCAGAGCTGCTCTGTGGGGGAAACACATACATGCAAATTTTTAAACATTTTTAAAGAAATGCTTGAGTGGCAGTCGTTCAGGAGCCTTTGATGCTCTCGACCTAGCCAGTAATGAGCCATATTGTCATGTAACTTTGCACATGTGCAGTAGAAAAGATTTTATGTAGTTGTAGATATATGTAGATGTAGTTTCTTTTGTTCCAGTGACCACTAAAATTAAGTTATGGCTCTTAAACCATTTACTTATTTAGGAGCTTTAAAGTAACTAGCCTGAAGCATACCAGCTTCCACTTGCCAGCCAATATGGTGGAGGGAGTGGAAGGATTTTGGACACATGCTTACCATAACTAGCATGTCTTTCAGTCTCTCAATGGCCCTCTGATTGGCTCGTCTCCGAGACACATAAGAGGTTAAGAATATGCTGAGGAGACAAAATGAAAAGTGTTGAAACAATCTTAAAGGAGGGAGCTGGTAAAGGTGAACACTACAAATACAGGTTTGATATTTGTATTGGGTGCGGAGTTATTTGCATACTTACATCTCTGCTAGTATTAGTGGTAGGGCGAAGGCCTCAGAAGTCAGATAGCGGATAGTGGTCTGAGCTGGGCTGGGGAGACTTTTCACACAGTCTCCAGTCACATTGAACATTGTTTGTTCATTTCTAAATGGACCGCAGGAGGACCTTGGGATGGCAGAGGTAATGCAAATGAGAGAAATGAGCAGTAAATAAAGATAAAATATAAATATGAGCTTTAATTCTGATCCTAAAAGGTTTCAAATTAAAAATAAAAGAAAGAAGGACGGGTGGTTTTAGATGCAGTTGGAGTGAAAACCTTACGCGTTTCTGCCCTCGGTGCTTTGTAGAGGATAGTGGTTGAAGCCCAGTGTCGCTGCACACATGAAGAGACCAAGCAGCAACATGAAATGGAACAAAACTGAAGAGCTGGACCCTCGAAACATCCGCTGCTCTGGCACACAACACCGCATGACACTGAACTGAAGACACAAAGGCACAGCAAAAAGGTTTTAACACATTTTATACTAAAACCAGACTTCTATATAGCCATTACTTAATGTACTCCACTTATTTTATCCCCAAATTAATCAGTTTTTCCTTCAGATTTTATTTGCCACACTGTTTTGTTTATTTCAGCTCACCGGAGGTTCTCAGTCTTTCACCTGTCTACCAAACCTACATCACCAGCCCGCATTTCCCCTGTCAGCTCACCTGAGTACATCTTACCCATGTCCTTCAAGCTTTTTCCCCCCTGCTGACCTGTTTGATGCTTCTTGTTTGCTTAAAGATCATCTTGATTTTTGCCTATCTGTTAACAATATTTTTTAAAATCTGATTTAGGATGCTATTTTAGTAGGGTTACTCAAAACACTGGGTGGATTTGCATAAAAACTTTACCAGATGTGGGGCTTGGACCCGAAAGCGATTAACCTTTGGATCTGATCTGGAAAGGATTTATTTTACAGATCTTTACTATTATAAGAAAGGGCAACATTTTGTGTCACAACTTCCCAAATGTGTGTTAAATTGTATCAATTGCCTGTGTCTATTTGTTAGCCCTGCGACAGACTGGCGACCTGTCCAGGGTGTACCCTGCTTCTTGCCCCAAGACAGCTGGGATAGTTGTTTTCCAGCTTTTTCTTTTACAGTTGTATTTAACCAATTTGAAGATACAAAAAAATAAAGTGAGAAATATAAAGAGTTTATAATAATCTAACCTTTTTAACGTAGAATGTGACAACCAATGAAACGATTCCTATAACAGGCAGCAGAGGGCAGTAATAGACTCCCACCCAGGACACAGTCTGACTGTAAACAAGGTCCAGCACATTGAATGGTATCAGGAAGCGCTGTTTCCCTGATATTCGGGCCAGCAAAGATCTTGGATACGTCTCTTGTACCAACCTGTTAAAGATAAGGGAGATGGTTTAGATCGAATCTGTCCTACCATCTACTAAGGAGAGACATTGTTGGTCTTTCCATTCAAACCACAAAGATGACTGAGAAAGAAACAGACTGTTAATGTCAATCAAACCCACTTCCTGGGGTAGTTAAAGAAAAAGACACTGAAGAAAGTGGCGAGGAAGTTGAAGATGGACAGCTTGTACATCTCTCTACCAAACTGGTTCTCCTTGCACTGAAACAGTGAAGAGACACAATGATTTTTTTAAAAATGGATTCAAAAAAATAATTTAAACCCTTGATGATGTGTCATTAAAGCTCAGTCTGTACCACCTTGGCATCTTGCTCTGTTGTTGTGAAGACAAAAAATAAATAGATCCCCAAGGAGGCCAGCTTTAAGAAGATGCTCCTGAAGAAAAGAAACAGTAAATACACAAATACATGTGTGCCTGTATGTAGAGTAAAAGTTGATGTCTCTTTTCACCTTACCTCAGAAGCGTGACATTCACCTGCATGGTGAAGGAGTAGTCTTCAAAAGACGAGATCTTACGGAAGATGTGGGGCAGGACTAGATTGACAAAGGTGATGGTGATGGGAGGAAGATACTGGAAGAGAAGACTGACCAACCAGTGGGGTTGAGAGTTGCCCTAAGACACACAAACATTATCAGCTATTAAGAAAATTCATCAAATACATACTTGAAAAAAGCAAAAATATTTATTTAATTTAGGAATGAGAAAACCAAGAAAGGCAAGGCAAGGCAAGTTTATTTATATAGCACAATTCAACAACAAGGTGATTCAAAGTGCTTTACAGAGACATTAAAAACAGAACAAATAAAAAGCATGATTTAAATTTGATTAAAACAAACAAACAAACAAACAGTAGATAAAATCAGAACAGTAGATAAAATCAGTAGTTAAAATATAAGTTTTGAAATTTAAGCTTAAAAGTGTGGATTTGGTGTTTTATTCAAATGCAGCTGAGAACAGGTGAGTCTTCAACCTGGATTTAAATAAACTGAGTGTTTCAGCTGATCTGAGGCTTTCTGGGAGTTTGTTCCAGATATATGGAGCATAAAAGCTGAATGCAGCTTCTCCATGTCTGGTTTTGACTCTGGGAACTGATAAAAGACCGGATCCAGATGACCTGAGGGATCTGGAAGGTTCATACTGGGTCAGGAGGTCACTGATGTATTTTGGTCCTAAACCATTCAGAGCTTTATAGACCAGCATCAGAACTTTAAAGTCTATCCTCTGACGGACAGGCAGCCAGTGTAAAGACCTCAGAGCTGGACTGATGTGGTCCACTTTTTTGGTCTTAGTGAGGACTCTAGCAGCAGAGTTCTGAATGAGCTGTAGTTGTCTGACTGATTTTTTTAGGTAGACCTGTAAAGATGCTGTTACAGTAATCAAGCCTACTAAAGATGAATGCATGGACTAGTTTTTCCAGGTCCTGTTGAGACATCAGATCTTTTATCCTTGAAATATTCTTGAGGTGATAGTAAGCTGATTTTGTTAATGTCTTAATGTGTTTTTCTAAGTTTAGGTCTGCATCCATCACTACACCCAAATTTCTCGCCTGGTTTGTGGTTTTTAGGTGTATAGATTGAAGTTCTCTGGTGACCTGTAATCGTTTTTCTTTTGCACCAGAGACTATTACTTCAGTTTTGTTTTTGTTTAGCTGGAGAAAATTGTGGCACAAGCAGTCATTAATTTCCTCAATGCATTTACCAAGAGCCTGTACAGGGCCTCGGTCTCCTGGTGACATTGTGATATATATTTGTGTGTCATCTGCAGAGCTGTGATAGTTTATTTTGTTGTTCTTTATAATCTGTGCCAGTGGGAGCATGTAAATGTTAAACAGAAGGGGTCCCAAGATGGAACCTTGGGGAACTCCACATGTGATACTTGTCTGCTCAGATGTGAAGTTACCTATTGATACAAAGTATTTCCTGTTTTCTAAGTATGTTTTGAACCAGTTTAGTACAGTTCCTGAAAGACCTGCCCAGTTCTCCAGTCGTTTGAGTAATATGTTGTGGTCAACTGTATCAAATGCTGCACTGAGATCCAGTAAAACTAAGACTGACATTTTTCCACTGTCTGTATTCAGACATATGTCATTAAACACTTTAGTCAGAGTGGTTTCAGTGCTGTGGTTCTGTCTAAAACCTGACTGGAAGGCATCATAGCAGTTATTCTGTGTTAAGAAGTAGTTGAGCTGTTGAGAAACTGCTTTTTCAATGATCTTACTTAAAAATGGGAAAAGACAAAAGTATTGTTTTAAAAAAGCATATTTGTTAGGCGTTAAAGGAGAGAGGGCCCAAATTCAAGACATGAAAGCACATTAAACAACAAAAAGGCAAAACTTTATCAGCTATTAACATTAGTATCAGTATCAACCAGGCTCTGCAGCACCCCTTTATCCAGGAGAAGATCTGAAACGCTGAACGCCACACACTCCCAGATCAACACAGACAGAGCCAACCACTAAACCAGCTCTGATGGGAACTCTGCAATGAGGCATCCAACTCACAGACTTCTGTTCAGAATGTCTTGGATTTTTTTTTTTTCGTCCTCAGCATCATTTTGTTTATGGATGCATAATTGTGTTTTATTGTAAATAGATCATTGAAATGTATGAATAATAAATGTAGCCATTCTTGAAAATATAGGGTTTTGGGTTTTTTTTGCAATTGTCACTGTAAACTTTTCCCTGATATCCAATGAGTTACAGAAACATTATCAGCTATTAAGAAAATTCATCAAATACATACTTGAAAAAAGCAAAAATATTTATTTAATTTAGGAATGAGAAAACCAAGAAAGACAAAAGTATTGTTTTAAAAAAGCATATTTGTTAGGCGTTAAAGGAGAGAGGGCCCAAATTCAAGACATGGAAGCACATTCAACAACAAAAAGGCAAAACTTTTATGGCTGTTATTAAAAAAAAGAAAGCGGAGACACAGAAAGCCGGCTTGCCTTTAAAAAAAAAGAGTTGACATTTAGCAAGGGACTGCACAGAGGGCTGATTAGGCAAAGGTGGAAACAGTGAACACATGTGGAAATTAATATGGGGCAAACAAGCTCTAAGGAGGGAAAATAGGAACTAGAGACACAGAGAGTATGTGTGAATAGAAAGTATCAAATAGGAAGGTTAGAGAGATGACTCAAAATTAACTGCGTGGCCGTCATAATAAGAGCTGTTTGAACTCTCCAAATACCAAGGATACTGATTCCTTTATTAACTACTGCAGCATAGGAAACACCAGGCCACTCTTTATGAAAGGAGATCATCCCACATGCCATCCCACAATAATAGTGATGTGCTATCCAACTATATATGAAAACAGTTAACAGAATTGACTAAGTGGCACAGGTCATGTAAATGTTTAAAAAAGCAGATAGATATTTTTTTTGGATTATTTGAATGTACCTGGAGAGAGTCCTCAACAAGATAAAACAGGGAGGCTAAACCATAGACAAAACAGAAGTAGACAAAGACAAGCGCAAACCAGAAATACTTTGAAAGTGCGAATAGAAATTCTAAAGTGGGGAGCAAAATCAAATAATATAATAGATGCTAAAGAGGAAACCACATTATTTGGCAATACTTGGCATCAAACCATTACCTTTTTCAGAGATGTTTGTGTGGCGAAGTAGATGAGGTAAAAGGCTCCACCAAGCAGAGATATAGCAATCAGGTTCAGGATGATTCTGAGCAGGTAGAGACGGACCTTCTCTCTAAGTGTCCTTTGAGCTGCCCTTAAAGAGAAACTCTGCTCCTCCAGGAAAAGCTGCAGAGGAGCAGAAACTATTATGATGACCATATCTGATCCACACCACTACCCGAAGACTCCAGCAAAACTTCAGAAGTACAGTAAACACATATGGACCATTCAGAGCACCTAAACTGTCTGCAGCTTTCCTTTGGAGAGTGCTAACCACTGCGCCACCATGCTGCGCATGATTTTACCCCACGGGTGTTAATGGATGTTTGTGAATGCGACAACTTGAGAACAAGGCGCTTTGAAATTCATACCATAAGTGCATCCACTAACGAGTTCAGATCTCAGTGATCTCAACCTCAGGGTCAAGGTCAGAGGTCAAGTTTTGTGAAAATCTTGTGAATGTGGTAAGTCAAGAAGGAAGTCACGTAGGATTTTCAAATTGATACAATACGTGCATCCAGTAGGAGGCTGAGGGGGCGGTCACTGGTGGTCTTACTATTATATTTATTTAGTTTTATTCTTCTCTGAGGTGTATGTATGAAAACATAGTTAGACTTAATGACTTCACAAACTTTTCAGAAACTTCACCACCAGTTTGGCTAATTTACGAGCCTGTATGAGGGTGTCACTGCCTCGGCATTCACCTTGAGGTCATTTCTGATGAAGCCGTGTTTGAGAGCCGCAGCAGTGGGATCCTGGATGGTGAAGTCCCAGCCACAGAAGATCTTATAGCTCACGTTCATGCTGTAACGCTTCCCGAGCATCCAGGTGTGCTTGTAGCCGACTGTTGTTCTATTGCAGGTGAATGTACGTAAATAAAACATCGTTTTGACCTCTTATGTTGCATTGTTGTGGATCACTTACCTGCGGACCACCAGAATGAGACTTAAAAATATGATTGAGAAGATTCCAGCAAGGTACAGCAACGGTGTGTTCAAACACTTTAAATCCAGGGATCCTCGTGTATAAAAGCCATAGAAGACAAGGGAACGATTCACATAGCCCTGCAGAAAAGACAAGGAAAAGATTATAGGAAACATGTGGGGCTATTGCTAATAAATACTACACGTAGATTAGAACACAAAAGCTTACAGTTCCCAAGAAGAAATTTAAAGCAGAGTCATTTTCGTTATATGACAACGGTTCTGTAAAATCAGAGAGAATAATTATTTTTAGATGTCATCTCCTAGTTGTGGTTAATTTGCTGCCATCTGTTGTCACGGCTGACTTACCATACTTGTCACTGCGATAAAATATCGATGGACCCACAATGAAACCCCCGATAAGCACGCAGTGTAGCAGGTTCAAGTAAATCAGATATCTGAGGAAAACAAAATAGGACTTCACCCCAACTCCAAACTTGCCTGCAACAAATAATTAGGTGAGTTATAATTGAGTGGTTCAGTCACAGCACATACTAAGTTAATTCACCACAAATCTATCTCACCTTCGATGGTCCGGAGGGTGTGCTCCCATGGCACCAGGCCAGACAGAGCTTCTTTTATCTGTTCCCTCACCCTCTTCCTGTTGGTGCTCTGGCTTTTCCTCCAGGACTCCCAAAAATTTATATCATTGACTTCCAACTTCCTCCTTTCCCTAAAAAATAGCATAAATATCACATTTAATGAACTCCTGTTTAATTTAACATGGCAGTTTTAGAGGTTAATCATGATATATTTAATCAAAAATTAAAAAAAATGTATATAAGCTATCAGACATTTTATGTTTTAAAGAAATCCAACATTAGTTAATGCATAGCCTCTGACCAAGTACCAGTTAAGTGTCTCAGCAAATGACTGAGGTCTGTACAAAAAAAGTGCTCACTTCAAACACTTTTTTTGTTGTCTTAATACTTCTGTTAACACTTGTAACTGTCGCTTGGTTCAAACCTGTTTAACAATGGCATTTCTCGACCACAGCTGTAATGTGTTAAGAAGTTTTAGTCAGCTAAGATGGCTGAAACAGAAATTAAAGAGGAGGATTTGCTGGACTGCTACTGTAGCTCAAGCACCAGCATATGATAATTATGATCCAGTAATGTGTTTTTACTTTAAGCTGTTCCTTGGTGCTAATACTTAATTTAGTGATTACTTGGGTAAAAGTTCTAAGAACTTGTTTTGCTTATTTGCTAAACAGCTATTCAGTGCAAATGCGTTTTCAGGGCCATGTGTAATACCTTGAAAACTGAGCATGAGCATGAGCACAGTTGGGCTGAGCATGAGCCTGAAAATCAAGCCGACGGTTAGGATTTCAGATCCCTGTTTTTTCCAAGATCACCTCTGAGCTTTGAAAAAAATCTGGAAACAATCCTGGTAGGTGCCAATGAAATATTTCCTACAGGTGTGCGGGATCATAAGCATAATTGTACTGGGTCTTAAGTGAAAAAAATGTGGAAACAACTGCTCAAAGACATACAGACGCAACTGTAATATGTTTCTTTAAGTAAATCAGTAGTATTCAATTTAAGTAATAAGTTAACTGCATGGGTATTTTATACTTGTCAAAGTAAGACGTAGCTCAAAAAGAAGCAGATTTGGGAAGTCTGTAAAAAGATTTACTCACTTGGCACCCCTCTTTCCCTGAATACACATGGCCAAGTTTCTGAGTGGCTGCATAGATGTTTTGTCTCTGGGTCCTCTGGACAGCTGGCCACTCTTTTCCCTGGCCTCTCGGCCACCCTGGTTGGTTTCTTCCGAAAAGTCATGTCTGTTCTGCTCAGGTCGGGAAGCTTGAATGCTGGGCAGCAGGTCAAATATCTCAGTCTGATAGTACTCACAGGAGTCTGAAGACAGGGTGGACACAGTGCTTTCCTCTGGGATGAACACAGAAAAGTAGATTACAGTACAAGTTTGTAAACAAGCTGCTGTACTGTTGCTTGCTCTGTCTGTACTTGTTCAGAGTTAAGTTGCTTGCTTTGTAACCAAAGGTATATTTAGCTCACAGTAGAAGATCCTAATGCACATAATACAAACAACTCAATATAGCAAAACACGATATGTGCACAAAGTTCCTGTTATCACAAAAAATCCCATAAAACAAACATGAAGTAACTAAAAGGAATCAAGAAAACATTGTTTCTGCACAATCTGTGCAACTTGGATATCTGAGAGAGGTTAAGTCTTCAAATGTCTCATCTTTCCAGCCAGCAGTGTAAAAAACAAATACGCTGTATTCACTTTTCAGTGAGATAATAATAATAATAAATCAACAATCATATCACTTATTTATTTAGTTTGCACCTCCTATTGTTTTGCAAACTTGGAACAGTTTACTATTTTTCTCTGTCACTTCTGTGTTTGAGGTAAGAATCAAGAAGTTGAATTATTTTTGGACGCACACATCTTAATAAGTCAAAACTTTATAATGTTTAACAAGTTTTGTAGTGTTGGATGTGACCTGTGTTAGATTAAAACCATCAGGACAACCAATCAACTTGCAGTAAACTGCCAAGGTACCGTGTACCGAGCATAGTACAAATGGTCAGTTTGCCATTAAGTGTCACACACTCGTACATACTGTGAGTACTGACACCATGTTAAACAAGCACAGCATTTTCTCACATACTCACACAGGCACATTTGTTTTTTTCATTACCTGACATGAGCCTCATAAAGTCGACACTTTCGTGCGCCTCCATTTTCCCCTTGAACTTCCTCTTTAATCAAAAATGAAATATAAAAATAAAAAGTATCCAAACTTCTTACTTCATCTAGATAGCATTTCAACAAGCTTCTCCGTGCAAGATGCAACTTAAAGTTGTGTGAAGAGAGAAGTTACTTCCGCAATCTGCATTAAAAATATCACACACATCGTCACGCTGAAATGAAGACCTCTGAATGGCTGGTCTGGAGTTTGTTTGTTGCTCAAGCTCTCTGTGTATGGCTGACTGTTTTGTTGCAGGTGAAACATGTCAGATCTGTTCACACTGAGAGCGAATGTCACAGCTTCAGGAAATCACATGACAGGATGCACTCCCAGGCGTTAGTCTGATGCCAAGATTACAACAAATACACCCAATCTCACTGGACTGACAGACACTAAGTTGAGAAATTTTTAAGGTTATTAACTGTCAGGCGTGATAAAGGTTTTGGCCTGAGACAGGACATGTGCCACAGAAAACTTTTTGGTGTTGTTTAATGTGTTGATATCCACAATTTCATTATATTTCTAATACATTCATACATTTTCTAATTTTAAGTACTTTCTAATGATTTCTAACACAGTTTGATCTGTTTACAGCTGATTGCGCCAGTGGAATCCACCACAGTGCAATGCGAAGCAAATATTTATTTTAGGTTAAATTTTAGACTTTGTTTACACAACATCTTTAAACTATCAGCGAAATAATTGGGTAAACAGTCATCATTTTCCTTTTTCAGTCAGTTCTTTACTGACTAATCAGCTGCACTTGGAAGTGTTGCACCCTTTGCTCTAAGGCATCTGATTGCCGTAGCAAAGAGGCTCTTTACACCCACTCACCACGCATCTAAGTCTTCTGAAATTTCCAGTCAAAACCATTTACAACGAAACATGAGCATGAGCGTCATTTCTTATGCACTCTTTCAACACCACTGGTTTCAGTTCAGTGGAGACTGTAACACTTAGAGTCGATTTTCATTTGTACTGACACACTTTTCAGTTTTATGTGGTGTTACTGGGTTATTATAACAATTTCAAGACTCGTACTTAAAGCACATCCTGATTTATAATTTATCTCCATTGCATCAGAGGAGCAGTGTACACACTTTTAGGATGTAGATATTGCCTAGGACTAACACATGGCACACTAAAATGTGCCCATTGCTACTTTTTTCATTAAATTAAGAAGGAGCATCACCTTTTCAGAGGAAAATCAAATGTAAAAATCATGATAGAGTTCAAATTAAACTATCCTATGAAATTATGACAAAAAAGTAGTATGCAGAATACTGAGGTATGACCTAGCAACTGAACCTTTTAAATGAAGATTAACCAGTTCCCCTTAGTGTGCTTTACTTTGACATGCCTAAGCCAGCTGGGAAAACCACCAGAAAACCAAAAGAGAGTGGAGGAAATAAAAGATAAAACAACCCAATGTACACACATAAAAACCCAGGGGGAAACAGTTTATGGGTTATAGTTCTGCAGCAAAATAAAAACACAGCTGTGCAAGTGACTCCACAGCTGGGGGCTGGTAGTTTGTTAGTAAACTGAGTCTGCAAATAAATGTATGTACTGCTTTCTATACACAGATTTGTCCACGGTGGCAGCAAGATGCCACATATGTGATCTTCTTAAAACCCAGTTATGTGTCAAGTGACATAAAATAAAATCGTCATTCAGTAAAGAGCCTCACGCAGGTTATTAATAGTTTTTACAGATGTTTGTATGAGTGAGTAAAAGGGTAAGAATAGAAAGTCTTTCAATAGCTGTTAAGTCACAGCTAGGCTAGTAATGTATGTATTTATACTTTGAAGGCCAAGTAACAATTTGTGCATGTTCACAGGGAGGCACATTCATATATTCTGGTTATCTGTGTCAAAAGTTAAGAAGTCGTATGATGTATATTTATATATGTCATATTATGAAAATAAGATGATATGTACTGATTTCAGTGGCTGATATTTATCTGCTGTGCCACTGCAGATTTGCTCTGGCTAAATATGCAGAAATTGTTGAAAGAGTTGAAAATGATCAGAGGAAAAAAAAAAACACTAAAGAAAAGGGGGACTGGGGAAATGGGGGGGGACCAAAGTAAGAGGACTGGAAAAAATGCTGTCTGCATCAGGAAACCGTACCGGTGACATGGCTGTGGTGCCCTAACTCACCTCATGAAGCTCATGACAAAAACCAATGTGGTAGCCATAAAGGATGGTGGTGCCCCTGAAGCTCATCAAGTAGAGTGTGTGTGTGTGTGTGTGTGTGTGTGTGTGTGTGTGTGTGTGTGTGTCCCTGTTACCACTATACTGGCTCATCAAGTCCGGTGTGGTGGCACCGAGCCCTCGACAAACACATGATTCCCTCCGTGATGCTACATTATGAACATTATTGGGCTGGACTATTGTTACTCTGACAATTTCTGAAACAGCTGGCTGAAAGCATGGACGTTTACATTACTTAGGTACAAGTAAATTATGCTGTATTACTATAGATCAGACATCCCATCATAATATAAATAATTAAATCAATCAATCTCTAGCTGCACCATTACAGTGATATACATACAATTAATCAATAAATACGATCCATTATGATACCTGTCATTCAGGACATTTTACATAATGGGCACTTTTAAGTACTTTAAGGATATTTTGATGATATAACTTTTGTATTATTTAGTAGGAATATGACTTTTAATTAAGTAGAGTCTGAATAAATATTACTTGAAAAAACTTGCTCTTGTTTAGTGCCACTTTTTAGTGCCACATTCAATGTATTCGGACGTGTGTGCGCCCGTTTTCTTCACTGTCTTTACTTCCCCATCATACACGACCTCATTCTCTCCAACCACAACTACTAGGATGTTCTTGGTGCCCAGCCCTGCCCCACTGAAAAAAAACCTGTAAAATTGCGAATTGGACTGAACCAAGAGTGCCAACCCTGTGGGGGGTCAGATTTACATTACGTTGTTATCAGTTACGGGTCTTACCGATGAGTATGTTGAATCGTTTGGAAATCATATCACACAATAAGGCATTAGCTTAGTTTTTCTATGAGTGAAGTAATTTAGCTTCATATTTTATAATTTTACTAGTTTTTATATTACAGTAGAACCCCAGCATCCCTTAATGGTTTGTCCCCGCTGTCTCGTTTAGAGTGTTATGACTGACAGCGGTGGGTTACTAAAGATAAACGGGTCTGTTACGATTCTGAGTGGGTGAGTGAATACGTTTGGTGAGTCTTTTTTGGGAGTTTAGCTGCTGTTTGTCTTCATTTGCTCCTGTTTGTAATTTCTGTTCAACTTGGTTAAAGTTCAACTTCAGTCTTTGGCAACTTGTCGACCGCCTCTTGTTAGAGTTTAAGCTAACCGACGGCAAAGAGAGAAGTTGGTGTTTTTAAAGGGGTCTGTGACTCTGCTCTTTTTGTTTCTGTAAGCTGTGTTCAGCAGAAAAGCCTGCGGATGTAATTACAGCGTCGGAATCTCTGAATAAGCATTTTGTTGTGTGTTGTGTTACGGCGGAGTGGATTTTTTTTCAACAGTCTCCGTTTTCCCAAATTGGCAGACACGTTCAGATTAAAAGGTTGATCTGTGTTTCAGTTTGCAGTTTGAAGCTTTAAATGTTCTCACAGATAGCGCTGCTATGTTGTCAGACCAGTTGTCTGTTTGTCGAGAAGCTGATAATTGATCGCACGAGGTTGAGATGAGTCGGAGCAAGTTTACCTTTTACTGTGCTGTTAAAAAACAAACAAACCCCAAGTTGGATCTAAAGATTAAGCTTTTATACTAGCTTTTAAATAATTTAGTAAATAGACCTCCAAGTACATTGCACTTCTTTGACCACCCACCCAAAGTGTTTTTTAAGTATTCAGACATAGATATTGTGAGAGATGATGCACAAACATATTTTTTCTATATCTCCCAATCTTTCTTTAACAAGGAAGAAGTAATAGGTGCACTACTGGCATTCCTTTAAAGCTGTGTTGTAGTTTGCAGTTTCTGTGATGTAGCCAGGAGTAAACCTATCATTTAGAGTCCTCTGTTCTGAATTAAAGAGACTATTGTGGGCCTGAATAACAGTGTGCGTGTGTGTGTGTGTGTGTGTGTGTGTGTGTGTGTGTGTGTGTGTGCATGCCTGGCTTTGTTAATTGCATGCACATTTTCATTATTGTCTGTTACGGTATGATCTTTACAGTTTTTATTGCTCAACATATGCCCATTCGCCCAACCTTTATTTCCTTTACAGTTAAGCAGAGTTGCTGCAAGAAAATCTACCTCTCTTTCTCTGTAACCCACCCTTTCACGAGGCTTCACTCAAACTTTGAGGTATTGTAATCCAAGTCTTTGTTTTGGTGCCATGTTAACTGCAGCTTCGTGCTTTGCTGCTGCCTCTTGTTGGCTTTTCTCAGTACTCACTTCTCAGTTTTTGAAAGCTAGAAGGGTGGAGAAATTCCTTTCTGTATACCATCAGACCATTTTATGATATCAGACAGTGTGTTGATTTTTGGAGTGTGGTGTCTTCATTGTGACTTGGTTAAACTTCTCTTCATTGCCCTCCAGTTGGATCTGTCCAAATGTTTGTGCTACTTTTTGAGCTTTTTAAAAGACCCTAGTTTTGTCTTTTAGCCCTTCCTGCTTTGCTTTCGTTACGCCAAAAACACCAAATTCCCTCTCCTCAGCTTTTACCTGTTCCTTTGTATTCAGTTCAATTACAGTTGCATTCGAATCTGCAAAAATGATTGTTCATATTGACCAAAACATTTGCACTATACTTAAACAACCCTACATTAAACTCCTTGTGTGCATTGTTCTCTGGCTTATTTTGTTTGACTGTCTTTAAGATCAACTTTGACCTCCCTGTCTAGCTCTCTGTTTGACCCATTCCCACAGTATCCTGCACTGACTGTACGCTCTCAGAGGACTGCCTTAATATTAGTTGCACTTAGACATTGAAATAGGAAAAACAATATGACAAAATACAGAGAGTGACTCAAGCTGAGCAGTGTTGTATGACCCTGCTTTGTTTGCTTGTTTGCCCTGCAGAATTGAAAATTTGAGATAGAAATATTAGTTGCATAACAAGCAATGCATATGGAAGGAAATGGGTGCAGAAACATGATCCTGGAAACAATTTGGTAATCGGAAAAGTATGTTTGAAAGGGAGGGAAAACATATGTGTGCAGTAGATTGTCCTAACAGAGCCTGAAAAGAGCAAGTGCAGTAAAAAAAATATTAAAAAATTGGTAGTTCGGCATTTCTCAGCCATGGAGTCATTTAGTTGGTGACCGGACTGATATGCAGAGCTCCTCTCAACTCTTTCCATGCTGCGTATGTTCACACAGAACAAAAACAAAGAGTACCAGCAATCCAGGTCTTTTCTTTTATGTTTATGGATCATCATTCATGTGTAATGATTAAACTAAGCACCCTTTGTTTGTTGCTGGCCCAGCAGTACAGTTTCAAAGTGGCAATCACATTAAACCAGTGGTTGTCCACCTGTTTTCTGCCATGCCTGATATCAGAAGCTGAAGAAAGGATGCACCCCAAAGTTTTAATTGTTATTAATAACAATGAAAAATGATCAATATTGAATTTTTCTTAAAAATGCATACCATTATTGCAGTAGGATCATGTTTGTTTAGTTTCATTTCATATATTCTGGTTATTTGTGTCAAAAGTTAAGAAGTCGTATGATGTATATGTCATATTATGAAAATAAGATGATATGTACTAATTTCAGAAGCTGATATTTATCTGCTGTGTTACTGCAGATTTGCTCTGGCTAAATATGCAGAAATTGTTGAAAGAGTTGAAAATGATCAGAGGAAAGAAAAAAAAAAAACACTAAAGAAAAGGGGGACTGGGGAAATGGGGTGGGGGTGGGGGACCAAAGTAAGAGGACTGGAAAAAATGCTGTCTGCATCAGGAAACCGTACCGGTGACATGGCTGTGGTGACGTAACTCTCCTCATGAAGCTCATGACAAAAACCAATGTGGCAGCCATAAAGGATGGTGGTGCCCCTGAAGCTCATCAAGTAGAGCGTGCATCCAGTGTAGTGAATCCTGATGCTCTTACTGCGGTGATCTGGGTCAGGACAGCCATTTTTGTGTGTGTGTGTGTGTGTGTGTGTGTGTGTGTGTGTCCCTGTTGGCACTATCCTGGCTCATCAAGTTTAAAAAAAAAAAAAAAAAAAAAAAAAAGTTTCCCTGAAGCACAAACAATATTGAAGGCCATTTATTTACATGACCGGATATCACCGGATTAAAAAGTGTGGCACATGACTGATTTTCTGGGTTGTATGTGACAAGGGTAAGAGCTTGGTAGAAAATGATCTCTCTGGTGGTTGAGCAATAGATTCGTTTGTGGGGATTTCTGAGAATGATTGGAACTTAAATTTCCTCTTATGAGTGTGTGGGTTTTGATAGCTTATCGAATGATAAACTTTGCATTATCTGCTAACTGATCTCCACAGACACATGCAAAGGAAATACTCATATGTACTATACTAGAGCATTATAGTCTTAGCAAACCAGCTCCAGCGCAGATGTTTTTTATATTTGCTCATCATGAGCACTCTTGAGCTAATGTTTCTGGTGTGGGAGCATGTAAACAGGAAGTGGATCTAATGTTTGATGGAGTTGAAATTGTTTTCACAGATATCCTCTGTTATGTTGTCAGACCAGTTGTCTGTTGTTTGAGAATCTGATAATTAAACCCATAAGGTTGAGATGAGTCAGAACAAGCTTACCATTTACTGTTTTGTTTTGTTTTAAAGTTGGCTCTAAAATCCATATTGTAATTTCTTATCTCCATTAATAGTCAGATACATTCAAGCTTTTATACTGGCTTTTAAATAATTTAATAAATAGACCTCCAAGTACATAGCATTTCTCTGACCACTCAAAGTGCTTTGTAAGTATTGTAACACAGATATTGTGAGAGATGAACCACAAACATAATTTTCTATATCACCCAATCTTTCTTTAACAAGAAAGAAGTAATAGGTGCACTGCAAGCATCCCTCAAACCACCCCATATGGAAAAGATATATATAAATCTTATAAAGTTTGTATATAAGCCTTATATGATTCACTATATGAAGTAGGCCACATCTTATGCAAGTCTTTTATCAGTTTTTACTTTTTCTTTTCCATATGGGACTGGACCTCATTTGAGGGAAATAATTAAAGAATAAGGACAGATCATGCTCCAAAAGTTGCAAGTATGTAACGAAAGGCTGTGAGCCAGAGACAAACTGAAAAAACAAACACCAACATGTATGGGCTTGCTGCAAAAAAAAAAAAAAAGTGTTTTGTTTTTTACCACAACCATAAATATGTAAAATATGTAGACATTGTGGAGAGGTGTTTCTATTTTTTTTTATTACCCTACATTTAATTTTCATTTCTGTAAGTGTTATATATAATGTTTAGATATAATTTAGATCAGTTATAAT
This sequence comes from Oreochromis niloticus, assembly GCF_001858045.2. Taxonomy (NCBI): domain Eukaryota; kingdom Metazoa; phylum Chordata; class Actinopteri; order Cichliformes; family Cichlidae; genus Oreochromis; species Oreochromis niloticus. Next base: position 32,743,886 of record NC_031971.2, on the reverse strand, counting down.
AATGGATAAACAGGGGTTAATCGGGGATTTTCTTGGCAAATTATTAATCAGAAAATCTTCTAAAATTACACATTAAGCATTAAATAGTCCTATATGTCAGTTTGTCCTATTACAAACCCAACATTGTTAAAGATATTAAAGAGAAAGCTACATTTATAATAAGAATGAGGAAAAATCTTTAATTATTGACCAAATTTAGATTGTAAATTGTCAGTCACCGTTACCAAAAGCCCAATGTTTTAATTTATTTTATTTTTTAGTTTAATATCATATATTATCTTCCCAGCTGTGTAGTGCCTCCTTACTTTGAAGTAGGTGGAGATATTTTCACTTAGGTTTTTTTTTTTTTTTTTAAACAATAAGCTATCATGTCCAAAGAGCAGAATGTATAGCTGCTCCAAGGTTAGATTGCTCCAAGGTGAGATTGACATATAAAGCAGTTGCCCAGAAATGATAGTAGAAAATCAAGTGAACGATGTTCCATTTAAATGGCAAACAAGCCATCGAGCATGCTTCCTCAAAATCTCTCACATGACACGATCTGATAGAAAAATCGTACAATGTGTTAGTCTGTCTCTGTTCATAAATATTCATGTCACTGGTGACACAGTGCCATCTGACTCTGGCCACACGCCTTATTATAAACCGCACCACAGTGGAGCTCTCAGAATTGTAGACAGAGTGACACAGTTCCTCACAGCAAGTCTCCCTGATGCATCATGCAGGTCACTTTATTCTCTTTGTAAAGGCCAGGAAATGTTGACAGCATTGCAGTGACCCTTGATACACATTTACCCTTAAGCACACCTGTAACTTTAATAACCTTTCAGGGCAAGCAGCAACAAGAGCAGAGCAATCAAATTCCAAGCAAGTGCGCTGGCATTTTCTTCCCCCTTACCTCTAACACTAACGCCCCGCCTCCTAATCCTCCCCCTCCCTCCTCCCAGGTAGAAGATCAAACACCATGGTGGAAGTAGAATGCAGGTCTGAGCAGGCGCGGGTGTGAACCTGAGAATTACAGCTGGATACATCGAGACTGTCGGCAGAGAAGGAAAATGGCCCGAAATGTTAACTTTGACCTGAGCCACCCGCTTATGGAAGCTGGACTGGAGTAAGTGTCACTGTAGGGCTCTGTGTTACTTCATGTTACTCTTGTTTTGTTTTCACACTCTTCATTTTGATTTTGTCGATATTCTTTTCTTTTTCTTTTTTTCTTAACGTGAAGGCCGTGAGAGCGGGAGGGAAGGGTTAAATGGGAAGGCAGATCAGAGTGTACTGTGGTGCGGGGTTTTTGTCTGTTTTTTTTCCTATCCTTTTTTTTTAACAATGCGACCAGCTGCTGAGCTCCACTTTATTGTCCTTGTTTCTGTTTGGTTGAACAGATCATGACTGTTTGCATGCATGCTTCTTTTAATTCCTGTGTAGAAGTCACAGGGAAGCGAACTTGCTGTTTGTCCTTCTAAAAAGAAAAATGGTCTCTCCAGCTGGCTTAGGCGTACAGTATCTAAATCAGGAGTAGGCAACTTTTTTTTTTTTTTTTTCTTTTTTTTTTTCTTCTTCTCAGAGGGCCTGACTGACTGGGATCCAAGGCAAGGAACCACAACCCCACAACAACTAGTTAGAAACAGGACATGGTGCTGAAATATTTTAAAACTAATACATTTTGGTCAAAATGGTTTTACAATAAGCCAAAACCAAGAACCTTGTTAGAAAATGTTTAAACTTTATGTCAGTCTGGCATACAGTCAATGTAATGCGCGCATTAACTTTTATTTTTTAATGCATGGCTGCATGAGTAATTGGAAACGGATAAAATATGAACAAACATGGTCACATTCGTGAATGTGAATTGTCATATTTGTCTGACATTTCTTTTTTACCATCTATGGAACATTTTGCGTATCAAAAGTTTCCTCAGACACAGACTAGTGCCCGACATATCCTCCTCTGTGTGTTTCATACTCGCTGTTGAACCTCTCTCCTGATCTCTGTGCATGTCTAATTTGGATTCATCGCTCCATAAGACATGGTGTCACTGACTTTGATTTCAGTTCTTTTGCAATCTGGCATACCATCCCCTGTTCCGTTACTTAAGAACAGCTCAACACCCTTCCAATGAGATCATTTCTGATGAAGCTTTGAACAGTAGATGGTACAGTTAAAGAAGCAGATGGAACAATCGTGCCCCGTGGCAGGGCTTTTTTTTGTTTATGTTTTTTTGTAAATTCCTGGCACTTCTTTTGTCCTGTAATTTTCCATTTTCCTGAAAGTTAGTGACTCACTGCAAACTATGTGAATCTATGCAAAGTTTCTGGCTTGTAGCTCTTTGGGAATTACTTTGTAGGTAATTTTAGGCATTTTTGAAAGACCTTCAGAAAGCCTGGAGAACTATTACTCATGACCACTTAAAAAAAAAAATAACAAACTTTGGCTCCTTGGAAGATAAAATTAGAGATGACTTGAGACTTTTACACTGGACTGTGTATAGCGCTTTTTTTTTGTTTGTTTGTTTTTTTGCCCAAATGTGATATAGATGGTGCAGGAAGAGGCTGGCAGCCTCCCACTCCCACCGGGGCCACTGATGGCTAAGTCAGAAAGTGTTTTATCTGTAGGTTACTCAGTGGTCACTGGCCCTCAGAGCACTTTGAAGCCTTTGAATCCAGCCTAGTCTGTACCACCCTATTTCCTTTTTTATCAGTCCTCAAGCCTGTGCATCTCTCTGTCAGGAGCCCGGCAGACGAGGAAGGTGTTCACGACTCATTTCAGCAGCTAATAGCAGAACACGCTGACAATGGAGCAGCATCTAGTGCCTTGGAGCTGCAGCAGCTGCAGAGTGATTTGGTTGAGGAGAGTCAAGGTACTGTCTAAGAAAGACTGTTTGCATGTGATGAACTCTTATTTTTCCTTTATATAAATAATATATATTCTCTTTCTTCATGCCTAAAATGTCTTTACCACTTGTAACACCTTTCAATGCTGCGTTGAAGTGCAAAGGCTTCATTTTCTGTCTGTCTGTTTTTCTGTCCTCAGACAATATACCATTGTGCGGCCCTGAACATGAGCATAGGAGGCAGGGGGCAAGTGATTTGGAATGTGATGGCGGTGAAAGAGAAATGGACCAAATCCAAGGTGAAGGCTGGTCCTCGGACACCTTGAAAATCCTGTCCTCCATGCCCAGTCGCACCATTGGTGAGTCCTGCAACAAGCAACTATTAATCATAAGGAGAGGATTATACATAGAAATAAATAAATCAGTTTGTTTTAAAACCTTATGAGCACACACTCATCTGGATTACTTTGTGTGTGTCCAACATGTGTTTTAATATAATTTTGACACTTATCTCTACGATTTCTGACACACGCTGATTCAGTGTGGTGACTGTTCTACTTGAATCATGTCTGGCATGCAGTACAATCCATCCAGCACTAATCACTAATAGTGTGTTGGCTCAGGCAGATTTAAAACTATGTAACAGCTGCAGAGCTCTAAGTCAGAACATTTTCATGTTTCTTCTACAGTTGAAAATGTTTTTCTTACAACTAACTTAACTCATAAACAGCCTCACACAGTCTATATGCTGTTTTCCTTTTGTTTTTACATTATTGAGAAATATCAGACTTCTCAAACAGTTACCGCAGAATGAGAAATGAGAATTGTTACCACAGTTTGGTTTATGTTGAAATCCAGTCAAAAGCTTTAATTTAAAGTGTTCTAAAAGCATGTTCGCCATAGTTTCTGAGAAGTATATAGACCTGGAACACAAAATCAAATCAAATCAAATCAATTTATTTATATAGCACTTTTCACAAGATAAAAACCACAAAGTGCTTCACAGTAATATAAAACAGAAATACATAAAATACATTAATAATCAAACATACAGCACAAATCTAATTAAAAGCCAATCTAAATAAATGAGTCTTAAGCTGCTTTTTAAAAGAATAAATACAATCAAGACAACGTAAAGATGGAGGGAGAGCATTCCACAACCTGGGGGCCACCGCTCTAAAAGATCTATCACCTCTAGTCTGAAAGTTGGTCTTGTTCAAATCGCTTTCAAAGATATCTTATCATTTAAAAAAAATAAAAATTAAAAAAAATGGATAACTCATCTTTATCTTTCTATCTTTAAGTTTTTCAATAGCCGAAACATTAACAAAACCTGTTTGTTTTTTGTTTTGCTTTTTTTTTTGGTTTGTTTGTTTGGTTTTTGGGGGGGTGGCGTTTGTTTGTTGGAATAGCTTAATAAAATAAAATTAGATTAAAAAAATGAGTTAAAATAAATAAATGTAAATGTAATTCGCTGTTATGTGAAATGCTGAGTGTAAAATAATTAGGTGGCCCTAGAAAGTAACTTAATGAATTCAATATGGTCTATTCGATCATATACTAAAGTAGCTTGCTAAATAAACACTCAGTATACCACTGTAGTGGACAGGGCAGTGCTGACCAGTAAAATGAGGTACTGGTGTAGCAGTTGTTAACATGGTGTTACTGCTTGACGTAACATGATGTTGATGTGTTTTAGCAGGAAGCATTTCGTTTATCACCTTCCTGTTTGTGTCAGTTCAGGAGAAACAGGGTGGCAATGAAGATTGCTTTATTTCTTTGCAACATGGTGCAATATTTTAAACATGTGAAACACAACTTAGTATATAGACTCAGACTATATATCAGAGTTTTAATACACCCCAAGCCCCCTGAAAATGTAATTCAAAAAAAAAAAAAAACTTGCTGGCTTAATCTCTAAGAATGTAACATAATTTATTTATATTTATATTTTATATAAAGGGTACCTAGAGCTATAAAATAAATGTGGTGTAGTAAATGCTTTGTCTCCCTTTAGATTTACCACACAGGCTGTTTGGAAGTAGCTGCTAGAGAGAGACGAGGTGGCTCCTGTTAGCATGCCACAAAGTTTACAAGAAGTCTGCAAGATTTAAAGCTTTAGCAGTTTATCTGCATCAAATGGTGCTTCTTAATGTACTTCTTTTTTCACCCAACTTCTTGTTTGGGTGAAACAAGAAGTTAGAAGAGCTCTCAGGTTTCATGAAACTCCTTCGAGGAAATAATTGTTGTTGATCCTGTTTCTGCAGGCCGCAACAGGGGAGCCATCATCTCTCAGTACTGCAACAAAACCTTGAAGCTTAGGAGACGCCGGCAGACCAGACCATCCATCCGGGACTTCTCTCCCTCCTCTAGACCGTCCATACGAAGCTATGGCATGGAGGGAGACACTATAGATGCAGAAGGTGGAGGCTGTCAGACGAGTGATGTGCACTGTTTACTCTCTGATTAAATTATATTGCATTAGAATGATGTAATATAAATGATGTTGCTTGTGTTTATTATAGTGAGTAAGAGGGAACGTCTGGTGAACAACCTGCAGAACCTGCCTGTGAGCGACCGGGTGAGGATGCTTCGAGGAATGCCTCTGAGTGTCGCTGAGAAGAAAGAAATCAGGTATGTTCCTCGTAGTCATCGAGTTGTGTTTTATTTATGTTTGCAGCCACATAAACTGACTGCCTGCTTAGTTCTACTCTTTCTGACATTAGCTGTGCATCTTATTCACACTGTATACTGGATTTTTAACACTGCATATAAATGTAATGAGCTGCAATCTTTGATTTCATTAGAGTATTTACAAAGTTTATATTTACTGGTCTGTAAATACTCTTTCACACCATGCAACTGAAAATGATCCTTTGTTGTTTTTTTTTGTATACAGGAATTTAGTAATGCAGAAGGAAAAACGGATACTTTCCAACAAGAGGCTTTCCTGTTACAGTCAACTCAAATACTACATCATCATTGTAAGTTATCCTTTGTATTTCTGTTTCTGTGATTTTGAATTCCTTAACAGATACAAGGAAACTAGAAACTGTTATAGTTGTCTTTCTATGTTTGAATTTCTAATAGTGAGGGCGAAAAAAAGATAAAAAAAAAAAAAAACCCTTGTCCACACTGAGTTCAAAACTCACTTTAACTCATTTATGTTTGTTTGTTTGTTTGTTTGTTTGTTTTATTGAGAGGGAAAAAGTGTCAATACTTGTATAAAACAAATACAATCAGTATTTATGTTACAGGGTAGGTGTGAAGAGACTGTCTGGTAGTAAAGTGTTAAAGAGACTAAACAAAAATAGAAAAAACGGAAACTCAGAGATGGGGAGAAACAAACTAAAACGAACACGATAGCAGGTGTTAATGTGTAAATGTGTATATGTATATATTAGTAGATATGGTTTCATACATTTAGTTGAAGTGTTTGTGTGTGTGTGAGAAAATCTGACAAATATTATCTTGCTGTGAGGGAAGGGAAAAAAAATGAAGATTAAGTTTGTCACACAAACTGCTGAGGATTGTAGAGATGAGGACCCAAAATGCACAAGATGCACATTGTGCTTCCATCACTGTTTTCAGTTGCATCTTGTTCTCCTGCTGCGTCTTATCAATCTTATCAGTTTCTGGAGTATAACCTTTTTGTCATGTACTTGGATTTCTGTGTTTGTGTTTATAAGGTACTGTTCCTTCACTCATATGAACATTACTGGCAGCAAGTCCAAAATAAGAAGAAAGTTCGCTTGTCATTAGATGGCAGAGAGGAAGCACAGAATAAAATTCAAAATAAAACTGAAAACAAAACATGAAACTAACACAGACATGAAACTAACACTTATCAGAAGAAGACAGAAATACTCAACATGAACATGGAACTAAGACAAAGGAAGTCACAACAAAAACACTCTGAATAGACCACGGCTACTGATAATAATCAACCTGAACCACAACACAAAGTAACACAAAACTAAAACCCAACAGTATAATAATTCTAAACTAAACACAAAAAACCAAAGACAAAAAAATACCACAACTAAGACTCACAATATACCAGAATAATAAAGAAATCAAAAGTCTAAATTTTTAAACAACAGCCTAAAGAAAAACTTCAGCTTAAACATATTAACTAAGAATTTGAAACTCAAATACACGAGCAATCCACATGCTTGGCAGGAAAGAACCCCACAAGGCTCAGGTGCTAGTCAGCAAACACATCATCTCCCAGATGTGTTTGATTGTGTAAATTGTCAGTACTTGGCTAGTGCAAGATTAAAAATTTAAGTTCTGCTCAAACCACATTTCAAAGCATAAAATCATATATGAGCATATCTGCGTCTCCTCTGCATTCCTTCCTGGGTTTTTTTTTTTTCGTTTTTTTTTGAAGTTTCAGCTGGGTTATTCTTGTCGTGGTCACTGAGGTGTGATAACATGGAAACATAAGTGAAACTCATAAAATGCGCTGTGGATAAATGTACCCAAGGTCCTGAGGTGTAGAGGAGTGTGGGGTATATGTGTGATATTGTGCGATGTGCAGCTTGTTACTTTGTTAAACGTTTCTACAGAAATTCCAAGGTACTGACAAAATGTAAACCCTACCTGAACCAAAGAAGCGTTTGAGTCGCGACACAAGCCTCTCAAACTTTAGCTATGTAGTAACTGTAGCCTGATAGCTACAATGTGTAAGAGTGCTCATTCATTATATGGTAGTAAGGGACAGGTTGTTAACTCAGCTTTAATTGTCAGCAGCGGGGGGGGAAAAAAAAGCTTTCGACCTGTCTTCATGGTTTTATATGTAACGATTGCAAGATCTGTCTCCATCAAAACTTCACAATTCATCCTTTTAAGATCCTATAAAACATTAAATAATGTTAGAGCACCTTGAATAAATCTTTAAGGGTGTGACGTGCTATTGTATTGTAATCAGTAAATGTGTCACATGAAAACGGAACATTTGACTTTCATGTTGCAGCTGGGGTGGTTATTTCCTGTAGGTGTTCCTACCGGTGTGATTGCTCTGTTGCCCAAGCATTTATGACTTTCTATATGAGTCACAGCGTCTCAGAAAACCACAAACGCATGTCTAGTTTGTCTTGTGTTGCTACAGTGATTTATTTATTTTTTCCACCTGACTTTTCAAACTGTCTCCTTCCAGGCTGCAAGAAAGAGCTGGTACAGCTGGTTGTCCTTCCTGCACTCTCTCCAGCCGTGGCAAACGCTGCTCAAGAGAGTGAGCGGGCGTTTCGGGACTGGAGTCCTCTCATACTTTCTCTTTCTCAAGACCCTAGTCTTTTTCAATGTCTTCCTGTTCCTGGTTACGGGTGCGTTCCTGGTGCTGCCTCAGGCTGTGCATCCTCCAGACGAGGCTACAGAGACAAGGTCATTCTCTGGACTGGAGCTCCTCACTGGAGCGGTAAGCTGTCTGCTGCGATGACTGTTGCAGCGTCACTCACTGTTTGAAGTGCTCATACGAAAGATGCCCAAAGTTTTAGCGGATGTCCAAGTTGGTCAATGAGTTCAATTCAACCATCAGGCCGGGGCCTTTCTGTGCGGAGCTCACATGTTATCCCCGTGTTTGCGTGGGTTCTCCCCAGCTTCCTCCCACAGTCCAAAGATATACACTTAGTGGGGATAGGTTAATTGGAAACACTGAATTGCCCATAGGTGTGAATGTGAGCGCGAATGGTTGTCTCTGTCTATGTGTTAGCCCTGCAACAGACTGACGACCTGTCCAGGGTGTACCCTGCCTCTCGCCCTAAGACAGCTGGGATAGGCTCCAGCACCCTCCATGACCCTGAAAAGGATCAGCGGAAGCGAATGGATGAATGGATCAACTGAGGAGTTGCACCAAGGCCTAGTATAAGATGAATAAGGATCATTTTGCACTGAACTATAAAAAGAAAGAATACAAGTTTTAGCTGTTTGGTTTGGAAATGAGCATAACAAATAACATTTAAGAATTTGATATGTTCCCTTATTTACAGGAAGTGTAGTAATAATAAGACAAAGAAGACAAATTATTTTTCCAGGCAGTTCCTGTTCCCAAGTTGAAGCAATGCAATTTGTTAACTTTTCACCGTGTTTGTTTATTTATATTTGCCTGTACTTGCTTGTAAAGTAAGGAGGAAGTTTCTGTTCTTGTGTTTGTCTCAGGGCTCTTTCTCACATACCGTTATGTACTATGGATACTACACTAACTACACACTGCCTAGGAGCTCCAGGGGTGAAGGGAGAGGACAAAATGCCTCCGCATTGTCAAGTGACTCACAGCAGTTCTCCTACAACATGCCTCTCGCATACTTTTTCACCATCGGAATGGCATTCTTCATCACATGCATCATCCTTGTATACAGGTACAGATAAAGACAGACCTCGTACAACTGTATCCACATCAGTCTTGCTTTGTTGTTGTTTACATGTCATCTCCCAACAGCATGTCGAAAACATTCGGTCGGAGCTTCAGAATCAACAAATCTAATAGTATCTTGACTATGAAGACCTTCAGCTCCTGGGATTTTAAAGTCATCAAGAAAAAGTCTGTTCAGATCATGTCTGAAAATATCTGCACACAGCTCAAGGTAAGCATGCAAACAAACATGATTCTCGTTCACATTGTAGACGCTGACTGGCAGGAATGTGCTGACCTGAAACATTCATTGTGGTCTGTGTCTCTCCCTCACACCACCCTTCTCCTCCCCCCTCACCAGGAGCTGCTGGCAGAGCTGACTCAAAAGAACACCAAGAGCACTTTCTGCAAGAGGTTCTGTAGGCAGATGGTTCATGGAGTGGCATGGACAATCTGCATAGCAAGCACCACTGGCTGTATGGCTGGCGTTTACTACTTCTCTGAGTTTATCCACAAGGTGAGGCTGGATGGATTTCCTCCCCAGTTTGTCATAAAGTCTTTTTTTTTTTTTCCATATGTCTCTTTAAACAGGGAGCTTGTTAACACGGGATGTTAACTTCCAATACTGTACTTCCTGTATATCACACAGATTAGTGACTATGTGCACAGTTTCAGCATCACAGTAAAATCTAAATATCTCCCGCTGCTTCTAAAATGAATTGAATCTATTTATACATCTTATATTTCCCACTTTTCTTACAATTTCATTCATTTCAAATTTATGTATATCTATGAATATAGTCAGGTTCAGCCATGATATGTATCAACTAAAAATATTGCACAATCAAACCAATATTTTCCAGTAACGTAACTGAACAGCTTATCCACACCGTGTTTCTTCCTGCTTAGGACCTGCAGCAAAACTATCGTAAATTTGAAGTGTACCCTTTGATGAAAGAGGCCAGATTGTTGTCTCTGCCTACGGTGGTTTCTCTCATTAACCTGCTGTTACCTGCCCTGTTCAACGTCGTCGCCTGGATGGAGATCTACGAGTCACCTTCTGTTTTCGCATATGTCGCCATTGGCCGGTACGAGCAGAGCATTATGTGGTTGAGTAATCTCAGAAGTTAGAGTACAGAACTGATGGATTTGGTTGTTAACAGTCTCTCTCTGTGTTTTCTAGGAATTTGATGTTGAAGACGAGCATGCTTGGAGTTCTCTGCTTCCACTGGCTGGGTCGGGTGGCTCCTGAATACAAAAGCATTGGCCTGACGGTAACATAAACAAGAAATTACACTTTGAACCTACCAGAGTAGACAACTGTGTGAATAAAGTGTTTCTAATCACAAGTTTGTTTTGACTATGTCTGTTATCTCAGTGCTGGGAGAGTTTTGTGGGTGAGGAGCTTTATCGCTTCCTGCTCATGGACTTCATCTTCACTCTACTGGACACGCTGTTTGGCGAGTTACTTTGGAGGTGGGTCACTTCAAGTTCTTTTTTTGTTCTCATTAAATGTAATTAAACTTTTATCTCTTTATGTTCTTTTAGTCCCGTTCTATTATTACATTAACTCATCTCATGTCTCCTCTGGCCTTTGGCAGGTTGTTTTCTGAAAAGGTGCTGAAAAAGAAGAGGAAACCAGTGTTTGATATCGCCAGGAATGTTCTGGATCTCATCTATGGACAGACGTTAGCCTGGTACAAATCTCATTGTTTAGATTTGCACACAGTGAAGTGGCCCTGCTGCGATGAGCTCTTCATTCTGATAGATGAGAATTATCTTTGTGTTTCTTCAGGTTGGGAGTTCTCTTCAGTCCACTCCTGCCCGCGGTGCAGATTCTCAAACTATTTCTGGTCTTCTACATAAAGATGGTAAGTGCACAAAAGAGACACTGACATTCAAAAAGAAAATCAGAAAGCACTTGCTCAAGGTGGAACTGTTTTTTTTGTTTTTTTTTTTTACCTGTTTTACCTACTTTTTGGCACTAAACAAAAATTACATAAAAATTAAATTATAATTTTTAGCTTTGTATATATAAATTTTCAGACAGTTAAATTGTCATCTTTCAAAGAAATGCTAATTTTAACTATTGTGTTGCAAAAGAATTAGTGAGAGCTTATTAGAGGTACAGGGTGGTGGTGTGACAAAGAACCAAACAAAACAAAAAGGAACTTATAACAGAAGTGTAATAGTTAAGCCTGACTCTTAACCATCAAAGGTGAAAAAGCAGCATCCTGCCAGTGTCTCAAAATACTTGCAGTGTGGCGTTTGGGGAAGTGAATTATTACTGTCTCGCCAAAACTCCTGCTGTTTTGCAGGTGTGTCATACAGAGGAACAAAAACAAGCATGTTACAGACCTCAACATTACAATAAATAACAAATATCCTGTAGCACAGGACTGTAATCTTCTACATAATACCAGGAAACCTTAAAATCTGGATGCAAACTGGAATGAGGCCAGAGGCACGTTGTTCACTTGAAAGCACAGATGAAGTTTGACTTTGGTTATAAACCAGCTGCCCGGAGCCTCCAGTCAGGCTCTGGGCAGCTGTGGAAGGTGGGATGAGGCAAAGCAGTGAGGGACAGAACGCTAGAAGAGACCCATCTGCAGGCAGCTATCCAGGACGGGTCTGCACACATCAGTTATTATACAAAATGGTTAAATCGTCTGTTCACATGTCTGCAGACTCGTTCGATTAATTATGCAGTAATGTAGCCTTAAAATATTGCATGTCATCTCTGCTGTTTTACCTTTAATTTGCCTGTAGACACTGAGCTCAGTGGGCCACATCGTCACTGTCAACCTTTCTCCTGAACCTCTGACACTTCTTATGAAGGATGTGACCTCTGACCCCAGCTCTTGTGTTATTTCTTTATTCCACAGAGCAGTGTGATGATGAACTGTCAGGCCCCCAGGAAGCCATACAGAGCCAGCCAGATGACAACCATCTTCATCACTCTCCTTTGCATCCCCTCCCTCCTCGGCGCCTCCGTGTGTGTCACATATACCATGTGGAGGTACTCGCACACAGGCAGCTCAAAGACGATTTAACCCCCTCCTCTCTAGCTACTACATCTGCAACTCCGGCATGTTCGCATCAACATTAATGCTGCATGAATGAAATCAGGTCACTTACCTATTCCAGTGAAATCACAAATGCAGAATAATCCTAAAAAAAAAAAAAAAAAAAAAAAAAACCCAACTTGCAGCACAGCACAATCTGCAAAGCACTTTATTAAGCAAACAGTAGCTTTGTTTTAGTGTTTATCATTGGTTCTACTGATTACTACACTCATTGTGAAAGAGGGGTTACGTAATTGTTAACACTTGACAAGTCAAACAGTTCTTCAAAGAGCAAATGTCACGACTGGGGCGGCAGTCGTGTGGTTGAATGAATGAGGATCCAAGATGCAGATGGCAGTGGAGATGCGAGTGGAGCTTTATTTACAGCGAAAAATAACAAAGGTGAGGGCAGAACTGAACATAAACCTAAACTGGGTAAAACTAACAAACCAGATAACGTAATGACACCGAGAGATATACAGAGATAGCAGATGAAGAAGGCTGGGCAGAGAGAGACAGAATTAACACCGGGTAACACAGAATTCACTGGGAAACGCAGACGACGCGACGAGGAGCACAGGCAGACAGGTAAAGACTGCTGAGCAGGAGAATGAACAGGCAACAAACAATTCTCCTTGTCATCTGCTGCACAAAACAAAGCCCCTGAATAAACTGTCCCACAGTCCAAAACAGAAAAAGGGTCCTTCTCACTCACCACAGCCAGCAGTTCTGAAGTCCCAATATCCGGCTGTGGGGTGACGCGCCGGTGGCGCGATCGTCGCTTCCTCCCTGCGGACGGCTCCGACGGGCCGGGCAAAACCACATCCGGCGGGCCGGGCAAAACCTCCAGCAGGGGAAGCTGACGCGACTGTTCCGGGATGGCCGTAGTCCACTGCTGCTGGATAAAGTCTGTGGACTTGCGAGCATGCACCACCTCCCGGGCTTTATGCAGGTTGCGAATTAAGTCCTAAACTCCCTTGAGCTGGCAGAGGTAGGGATTTCCTTCCAGGATCGCCTCGATGGCTTTTAACCCCACCACTTTCGCCCTTGCGTTGGTGGTGTGGGTTACCCAGTCCATCAGGCGTTGGATGCATGCGAGGTCGCTCTCCCCAGACAAAGCTGCTGGATCCATCTTGTGGTCGCGTCGTACTGTCACGACTGGGGTGGCAGTCGTGTGGTTGAATGAATGAATCCAAGATGCAGATGGCAGTGGAGATGCGAGTGGAGCTTTATTTACAGCGAAAAATAACAAAGGTGAGGGCAGAACTGAACATAAACCTAAACTGGGTAAAACTAACAAACAAACCAGATAACATAATGACACCGAGAGATATACAGAGATAGCAGATAAAGAAGGCTGGGCAGAGAGACACAGAATTAACACCGGGTAACACAGAGAATTCACTGGGAAACACAGACGACGCGACGAGGAGCACAGGCAGACACGCAGTATAAATACACACACCAGGTAATTAGGAAATGGCAGACAGGCGGGGACACAGCTGGAACTAATGGACATAACGAGACACAAAGTAAAACAGGAAACTCACAGACTGTTTTACACAACCAACTGGGGACACGAACAGAACACAGAGGAGAGACACACAACTCAAACCCTAAGAACAAATACAAAATCGGAATAAACTAGAGAAATGATAATAATAAACTTAAAGCGCTGGGTCACCGACCCAGGACCATGACAGCGAATGGGTTTGAGTTTGAAGAACAGATTGGTTCTGCTGCTCTGAGAGTAACCCAGAACTGGTACTGTTCTCAGTCCAACAGCTGGAAACCTCAATGGAAACCTTGGAATTTAAGTGGTAGCCTTGAGCAGATCATGTTTTTGACACTAAGAGGGAGGCAGGTCCCTGTAATGTGACTGTATCCCTAAGAGATGAATAATAGATACAAACACACGTGTGAGCTCAGCCTTAGTGAAAAGTTATAAATTCATGACTAGGTTAGTTTCAAAAAACTTTTTCTAACAATAAGAAACAGAACTTGATTCATCTTTTGTATTCCGGCCTACACAAATACTCGAGGCATTCACACATCTGTTGTTTCTGTGTCTTCAGCATCACACCGTCTACTTCGTGTGGTCCGTTTCGAGGGCTTAGCACAATGTTTAAGGCGGGAAAACACTGGATGAAAATACTGGAAAAAGATAATCCCAAACTGTCTGTGCTGTCCAAGGCTCACACATATTTTGTGGAAAACCCCTTTTTCCTGTTTGTGGGAGCAGGCATCTTTCTGTGAGCACACACACATACACGCACACACACGATCTATATCACTGATAGCAGTGTTAACTTCTTAATCACTTGATTGTTTTGTGCTTTTCTGTTGATCAGGATAGTGATCTACTTCCACAGTCAGGTGGTGGACGGTCAAAGGAAGATCATCAGTTTACTCCAGGATCAGATACAAAATGTAAGGCACCACCTAGTGTTCAAATACAGATCTTGTTTTTTTGTTTTTTGTTTTTTGTTTTTTGTTTTTTTTCAGTCTAAGTTTACCACAGTGCTAGGATGTTATACACTGAAATGTATTTGTACTTTTTCTTTTTTTTTTCCCTGCGTGTCTTCAGGAAGGAGAAGATAAAAAGTTCTTGATCAATCAGCTGCAGTCTGTCCACAAACAGAAACAAGATGCTGGAAAACGTCTTAAAAGCCAAGTCAGTCACCTTTATAACCACCAACATTTCTGATGCTACAACACCAGACTGCACATCCAACCTTTTTCTTACTTTCCATGTTTTTTCCTTTCTTTTTTTTTTTTTTCTTTTTTTTAGGACTCTACATGTTGAGGCAGCCGATTCTCCAGAAGACAAACCTCAGTCCACCAAGCACAGTGTGGATAAAACTGGAATACTAACCAGGAACTCAAAATCACTATGCAGCAGTAGATGTTTGATTTTGCCAAACGTAGATTGTTGAAGTTTATGTAGTTGGAAGGAAAAGGGACTGTTTATTTATCTAGATGAATGTTACTTGTGATGTTGCTGGTTCACTTTAAAGATGCACAAACTAATAAAGAGTTTAAGAAAAGGCAGCCTCATAGTGGTGGGATATGAGAGGAACAGAACAGAACAGTCTGAGGAGCTAAACAAGCGGATAAAACCGGTAAATCTTTGTAATAAAACGGGCAGCATAATAAGAAATCTTTAGCCCTTCCTTTTTTTTTTTTTTTTAGAAGCACTTTTTATAGAAAATGAACAAAAGTTTATTATTACTGGAAAAATATTCTGCTGTGTGTTATTATGTATGCTGTAGGTGGATTTATTACTTGTTGGTGTGAGTGTGTTTATGTTGTAAATGATATTTTTTTTTTTTTTTCTTGGGTGATAACTGCCACTGTTCTGTTTTGTAAGTAAATTATCTTTTTGTCATATTTCAGCGTGTATTTGTCTTTATTAGTGCGTTTAAAAGGAGTGGGCACAACTACCATACAACAAAATATAAGGTTTACAGCCTGAAGAACAGTATGGACATAATGCACTCTACAAGCATACACTTTCTTTTCTTTCTTTCTTCTTCTTTTTTAAACAAACATGCAGGTAAAAAGCCAAATATGTAGTTGGTGGTATGTAGGTGGTTAACTGTGTTTGACCATAAGGAAATATAAAAAGATCTCTTCAGTAGAAAAATAAATAAATCCTTTAACCGTGGCCTGAAGAACAAAGTAATATTTCATCTTTATATTAGTAAATATTACCCATTAAATTATCTTTTCCATAAAGAGAAAAAAAGCAGCATATTTGGTGAAGGGTTGAAACAGCAGCACCGTAGATGGGTTTCTGAACTGGATATTTTAGAGGTGAGCACCAAAGTCCCACAAAGAACATGCTGGAAAAATCCACAACAACAAACTGGGAAGTGTTTCCAGTCTTTCCCATCAAAACTCCGGAGACGGACCTGCACATATAAATGATACAGTACATAAAACTGCATATGCATGGAGGTTATGTTGATCTGATGTGATCTCATATATTGTAGTTTAAGAGCTCAAACACTGGTTTGATTGTATTCAGCTGAACAATATTGTCAAAACTCATGAGGCACTTTTGTGTGTTTATTTTGTTGGTGGACATCTCAGTTTTAATCCACTCTCTTCTGAAAATGTGTCTCAGTTCCCGTTATTGAGCATGCCCAGTAGCTTCTTGGGCTCCATCCCCTGCTGCTGAGCCATCTTCTGCACGTCGAAGCCCATGTGCTTCAGGAACTGGATGACGCTCATCTCTTGTCCTGTCAGCTGGTCCCGAATGGTCGGGCAGGAGGGGTTGCAGTGCGGCCACGGGCAGCTGTCGATCAGCTGTAGAAGGCAACCTCTCACTGGAGGGGTCATGTGCTTTTGGTGGCTGTGGCTGCTGTTGATGTGGAGGTTGTGATGGAGGCTGCGGTCCCAGCAGTGGAGGGCTCTGGGCAGGGAGATTCCTTTCACTCGGATGTCCGTCCAGTCCCTGCAGTGATGGGAAGACCAAAGAGCAAAGGTTACTAAGATGAAGAACAGTCCACAGGAAAAGTGCACTCAAGTATAAGAAACTGATGCTTCATGAGTATTTCATTGTTTGATATCTCAAGTGCATTTAGTAAAATTCATGGAGACACAAGTTGGAGGGGACGGGTATGGATCCCTGCCTTATGTCCAGGGAAACAGACAACCTCACAGAAGGACCTCAGTTTGTTAGTCTGGGAAACTCTCTGGGACAGCGAGGTGCAGCACAGGGACCTTTTTAGCCCTGTTGCTGTTCACACTCTATACGGCAGATTTTAAATACAGCTCAAAATCCTGCCATGTGCAAAAATATTCTGATGATACTGCTGTTGTAGCATGTATCAGGAGCAGACAGGGAGAGGAATGCAGGAACCTTCAGGGACTGGTGCAGTAGGAGTTTCCTCCATCTCAATGTGTTTGAAACCAAGGAGATGGTGGTGGATTTCTCAGCCATGCCATGGTGGTGCACTCTTATAAATATCTGGGGTTCTGTTGTATGACAAGCTGTACTGGTTCCTGAACACTGATGTTCTCTTCTTTCTTCTATTTAACTTTTTTATCCCCTTTTTCAAAACATTTTATTTATGTTTGGGCAGATTTTAGATTCTTAGATAAATATAAATTACTCTCTGACAGTCAGTATAGATTCAGATTGAAAAGATCAAGATCACTGGCATTAATTGAATCAATCGAGGAGATTACAAATGCTATAACATCAGAAACAGTATGCAGCCGGATTATTCCTCGATCTCAAGAAAGCGTTAGATACAATCAATCATGACATATTAATTAATAACCTCATGCTTGGACATTGCTTGTGGTGTTCCACAAGGCTCTGTACTGGGTCCATTTATATAAATGATATTCGTAAGGTATCTGATATATTAAAATTAGTGTTATTTGCAGACGACACAAATATTTTTTGTTCTGAGGGGAATCTAAAGGAGCTGCTGGATACGATCACTTCAGAAATGTGCAAAATCAAAAAGTGGTTTGACAGGAACAAACTATCACTAAATCTAAGTAAAACTAAAATTGTTCTATTTGGGAATTCCCAAAGAAACTGACAAGTGGAGACTGATATAGATGGTGTGGAAAATGAAAGAGTTCTTGAACAAAAGTTTCTTGGTGTGATAATAGATGATAAAAAAAAAAAAAAGCTCGAAGTCCCATGTAAATCATATATGTAACAACATTTCAAGAAGTATATCAATTTTGAGACACATTCTCGATTGTTCAGATTTCACTGTATTTGCATTACAGTGCAGAGGTTTGGGGCAATACTTATAAATGTTCGCTATCATCAATCTTCATATTGCAAAAAAAGGGCCATAAGGATAATCCATAAAACTGGTTACAGAGATCACACAAATCCACTATTCTTAAAATCAAAAATACCAAAATTCACACATCTGGTTCATTTTCTCACCGTGCAAATGATATATAAAGCAATAAACAACCTCCTTCCTGACAATATTCTAAAATTGTTTTCTAAAAGCGAACAGGGACACAATTTGAGGGGGGAATTAAATTTAAAACATCCCTGTATCCATACAACGCTAAAAAGTTTTTGCATCTCTGTGGAGTGAAGCTGTGGAATAGACTAAGTGAAGAAGTGAAACAATGTCTCAGCATGACTCAGTTTAAAAAGCGGTTAAAAATATGGTACAGGGAGGAGGCAGGGCTTTGATCAGGTGTCCTCACCCACTATTTTTACAATGGGGATGTGTATATATGTGTGTGGGTGCACAAGTACGTTTATATAAGTATGTATACATTGTTTGATGTGTTACTGGGATTATTTAAAAAAAAATTGTTTTCCTTTTGTTTTGCTTTGTCTCTTTTTTCTCGGTTTTTGTTGTTCAATACAAAAATACAAAATACAAAGATTGTTTGTTTTTAAATGGAGCTGTTGGATATTTGAATTTACCCTATTTATCTATCTATGGTTTGATTTTTACTTACGCTCTCGTGATGAGCTCATGAGACAGGCATGCCGGTGCAAACATCGCCCTGCCAGTCAGAAAGAGCACAGTGTCAGAAAAACCAAAGTCTTATTATATCTGTGAGCATGTATGAGCGTTTTTCTTCCTTACGTTACGTCACGAAGCGTGTGCCTCAGCTCCTGCCCCAATTTCTGGATGTACCTCCACTGGCCCTCGTGGATGGGCTGTCCGGTCAGGTGGATGTTATCGACCGTCAGCTGGGCCTCGTCAAAGAGCCACTGTGCCACGAACACCGGGCCTGCAGGGTAGAGAGGACGTTCCGTGGGTCAGACTTTAAATGACGCATCATCTTCTGTCTAGCTGAGAGGCTCGGGGTGTGTGGTGACTCACTTTTTAATGTGGGGTAGACTTTATATCCGAAGAAACAGTTCCACTCCTCTCCCACGTGAGCCTGTCTGCAGCTCTCTGGCACCAGTCCTCCCCAGTACCTGCACAAACATAAACCATCGCACCTTTTCAAAATCTGTCTGACCGTCCCTCCCACAGTTCTTAGTTGTAGCTTCAATTATTCATTCATTCGCTGCTCCATGCGACTACACTCTGGTGAGTTTTTTGGGTGGTTTTTAGGTTTTTGGTTTCTCCTCTGATGGTGCTTCCAGTTTTTAATTCTGGAAAATAAATAATAAGAAACAAAGTCACTATATCCCTCCTTGAGCGCCGTCTTCATCTTACCTGATGCCTCTCTTTATGGCTTCTGTGGGAGCACAGCTGATGGTATCCAGGCAGTCTGTGAATTTGTACTGTTTGTTATCCAGGAACCATCCAGAATCAGCCAGGCCCCTGACCTGCACCCCTGTATATCCCTGGGCCTCCAGCTGCTCTGCAACCTGGTCCACATTCAGCAGGACGCCTGTCCCACCGGCACTGGAGACGCAAACAGTGAGTTAACAGTGAGCAGCCGCCTTTGGTGAAGCGCACGGACACACATGAAGCTGAACTAACCTGCTGCCTGCCAGGAGCAGAACCTTGGCGTTTTCTAGCCCTTTTGTCAGCAGCTCATTCACCACCTCCTTAATGATCAGAGAGCCCATAAAGGCATAATCACCTGAGAATAAATATAAATAAAATATGAATAGAATATAAATGAATATAGTTATTTTTAAACATGAGGCCACATGGCACACTGAAGCCTGGATTATACTCAGTTGTGGAGATGGGCAGCTGAGTAGTCTTGACCTTGCTGTGATTTGGTGGTATATAAATAAAAGGAATTGAACTGAATGACCTCACACAACACAAAGGATCTACTGTTTTAAGACTGTTGATGCAGTAGGTTGTACTCAGGATGTGGAGAGTGTAGACTGTGATAGGAGACCTTGGCCTTCATATCAGATCAGGTGAACCAGTATAAAGAGAAAAAAGGTAAAGGGATAGGACCATAGACTGTATATTAAAAATGGATTAAGCCTCCTGACATGAAAAGTGAACCGGCTTAAACCTACATTGTTTCTAATGGCCAGCAGGGGGCTTATTTTTGTCTGGAGAAAGAGACCAGTGTACATTTCTTATAGAAAAATATATAAATAAATAATAATGCACTAGTATCAAGTCTTAATGAATATATCATGATGCTCATTTTGTAATTTATGGTCCCTTTTAAAGTCAAAAAGGAGGGTAAGTCAAGAAAAAGTGGCAACTTTATGATTGATAAGTCACTAATGATTATGGTTTGTGTCTTTGTTTATCATCATAGGTTGTCATGAGAACTGCATAGCAACGATATCCTATGATTTAAAAAAAAAAAAGAAGAAATATTTTTATCAATATTTTGTAAAAAAGATCGACAGCATAAGCAACTGTGTAATTGTTCTTTTTGTACTCCTTTGTACATCTCTCTCTCTATATATATTTATATATAGTAACAAATTACCCATCCCCTACTTATTCCAACATGTTCACACTTTGCACTGCTGCACATATAAATGCCATGTGTGCTGTTTTGTCAGTATTGTCTGCTGTCGAACACTGAGAGCGAAGAAATAACCGACACGGTCAACAAAGCTTATTACAATTGCTTTAAATTTTCTATAAATGTTGTGATAATGTCACAGATTTCTTATTGTAGTAATTGTGAAGTGAAAATCTGTGACAACCCTGGTCTACGGGTTAAGTTGAGGGCACAGCGAGTTACACAGAGGACTTCCACATGGAAGACTGAGGCCTGCTCTGTGTGAAGCCAAAGTCAGCAGTGACTTGTTTTTATTAGTGTGTATGAAGCTCGTACACGTGTGACGAAACACAAAAGAGGAAAGGGTTGCAGGAGGACGGGTGACTATTTCTCCAAATGCTGTTTTTCCCCTTCTTTTATTGATTTCTGCAGTTTTAACGGATGAGTGAATGTGGGCTGGTTTGTGACGCATAAATCAAAGATGTTTTTCCAAGTGCCTGAAACGCATCTAATAAAATATAATGAGGTTTTCAATAAACCAGAAGAGGAAGCTAAAAAATTTATAGATCTTAGAGCTAAAAGAGGCTCCACACACGAAGCCCTTTGACTCCACTGATAAATCTTTCTTTATAAATCTTTCTCTTAACCAGAGCCACAAGCTCACACACTGAGCGATCACGCACTGGGTCTTACTTTGATCTGTCTTCGGGGTGGCTCCGCTCCACACGTCGCTGGAGCAGTACGGGATGAACCTGTGGGGGGCGCGGGAGAGAGAGAGACAAACGCTGTTAGGAGAACACAGGCAACCTGGAATCGCAGCCAGACTCGTTTAGACATTTAGATTTGATGATGCTGACAGATTAAAAAGCCCCGTTGGCTGTGTGACAGTAAACAGAACACAACAAGCACAAGAGTGTGTTTAAAGTCTGAGAGCAGTTAGAGGAAGCCAGTAAAAGTGTAAGAAGTCACTGCTAAAACAGAACAGAGACGACAGCGATACAGACAGCCGGGCAATAATGACAAAAACAACATCACTGTGTATCTTATATTGTATATATTATCAATAAGTGCAAGGAAACTTGCAAATAAACTATTTAAGCTTAAAAGGGTGTTGGCTATGCTAAATTCCGGCTCCATGTTTTCATTTTTTGACACAATACTGAAAATGCTTTGCTTTATTTCTATGATTAATTCCTACAGTGTGATAGGATTGGGCTTAACATTCTACATATTTCATTATTTTTGGCTTCTATTGGCTATCTATGCTGAATATATGCTGACCTCATCACTCATCCACCACTATAACTGTATATAAAAGACAAAAAATGGAAAGCTTTCTGATAATTAATGCTATTTGTAACTTAGTATCAAATTTAAACAGCATAGTTCTAGGCAATAATCTTCTTTAGTGTGCTAAATTTGCATTAACCCGTGAAAAGTAGTTCACTGTCTCGAGCATCACCTCAGCCATGGCAACACCCTGTTATGTCATAAAAACTGACTCAGTTTCTTTCAAATTAGAGCTTGTACTTCAAAGTAAAAGCATATATTTACCACAGAGAAGATCACAAACTGAAAATATTCATATGAAGCAACCAAAATGTTAAAAAACACCCTCATTAACATAAAGATTTTAAGACTTGTGCATTCAAATACATGAATGAATGCTGACAGAAGCGAAGGAATTATCCCTGAAAAAAAACAAAAAAATGCGAGGGAAAATGCACAAAAGCATTAAATGTACAGAGAAGGAGCGGCATGCTTTCTTACACCACGTTGGCGTTCCACCAGTGAGGGTTTTCCTCCGGCTGCGGAGACAAAATTCCCCTTCCTGTGAAAGAAGGGAAGATGGATGAGATGTGACATGATGGTAACTTTATGGATAAACTGTAGAGTTAAAGAGGTCAGAAAAAGGTAAGATGTGCTGCGACAATTCTTTAATCCTGCTTTGTGTTTTACTGTTGAAGGTGATTCCCCTGCGACAAACAGTCATTAACTTTCTCTGCTTTGGTCAGCAATTACACGTAGGCAGTAAAGAGCCTCTGCGGCTGCTGCACTGGCCACCAGTGTAAAGTATACAGAGTCGGAGGGAGAGACTCATAAACAAACAAGGAGTTCCCTGATGGTTGGAGGGAAACAACCAGAGAGTTTGACTCACGAAGATTAGTGCAATCTCAGCTAAAGTGGAAACGCAAACACTTCAATGGATCTCATTCATTCAGAGGAAGTTTTTATTTCCTGCTGAGGAAAGTGAAGCCTCTGTGAGGCTGTGCAGAGAATTCACAAGATCTGCTCAAACCAGGGAACACCTTCATGCCTGGCTATAATCACTGAACATTTCATTAGGTACAACTCTTCATTAAAGCAAATATATCGAATGGGCAAATCACAGTGCATTTTGGCATGTAGACAAAATGAAGGCGATCTGATGAAGTTCAAACCGAGCATCAGAATGGGGAAGAAAGGTGATTTAAGCAGCTTCTTTAAGCTATTGTTGGTGCCAGACAGATTGGTCTGAGTATTTTCTGAACTATCTACTGGGATTTTCCCACAAAACCATTTCTATAGTTTACAGACAAGTGACCCCCCCAAAATAAAAACTATCCAGTCAGCAGTAGTTTTCTGGATGAAAATGCCGTGTTGATGCCAGAGGTCAGAGGAGAATGGACAGCCTGCTTTGAGCTTTTAGCAGTAACTCAAATAACCTATTGTTATGAGGAAAGTATGCAGAGGAGCATCTCTAAATGTGCAACATGTAAATGCTTGAAGCAGAAAGGCTTCAGCAGCAGAAGACCGCACTGGGTGCCACTTCTGTCAGCTAACATCATGAAACTGAGGCTACAAATCAAAAACTAGTATAAATTATGCTAAAGGTATTCATTTAATTTAAGTAAGGACAATATTCTTGAGTGTTTCTTGTGGTCAGTGGTTTGATCTCCGTCTGTTCACCTCTGGAAGTTTCATTGAGCAAAATACAACACTGTATATCTATGTAGGTTCTCTCTCATCCACCGCATGAAAGTCAGGAGTGCTTAAAAAGCAACTGGGCTTCTTTAGGTTCCTGAAAAAGTTTTCCTTTTCATCCAAGAGGCTGTGTTGGTTCTTCAGAACTACATAGAACTAAATACAATATCTTGCCCAAGGAAACTTCGAGAGGTTAACAGGTGGAGCCTGTTTTGGTGTGCCTGCTTTATTTATTCAGACAGCAGTAATTTTCATTAATTGTCTATTCTAATAACTACAGCTGTTCTGGCTCATGATAACAAGCTTTTTTGGTATTTAATGGAGTTTTACTACAGTCAGCTTCCAAGCACACTTCATGATGATGCCATGTGTCAATTTGTGTAGACTTAGAAAAGCAAAAGAAATTGTGAGCTGTTAGTAAATGAGCAGCCAGATAGAGACAGCAATGTGTATGGTAAAAGTGGATTCTGCAAGCACACGCTGTAGGAACTGTACCTGTTCTGGTTAGTGGCCACTTGGTGGAGCTCATCAGTCTCCTCATCGTCTCATACCTGCTCTCACAGGTCTGACTGTCGAAGCAGTACCATCCACCTGAACCACACACACACACACAGGTTACAAATAGCTGCACTGACTTCCCCGTGTTGTCTGAATCAGGTGTATTTCATCCTCACCTTCCAGGAACAGCAGCCACCTCTTGCTTCCTTTTGACTCCTTGATGTAGTAACTGCACAAGAACAGCAAAACAAAGCAGCGTGAAAGCGCTGATGTATTCACACATTCATGAATGCATTCAAACAGTCTCCACACACTGGGGATGCTTCCTGTTATCCTGAACTGACAGATCTGGCTCTGATCACTAAGCTTCTCTGTAGGAGCCAGGGTACTGCAGACCCGCACATGTCCGGTTGTGTTTTTTCACATAGCGACAGGAAACTCACCATGCTGCTGGCAGCACGCACACTCTCACACTTGATGCGGGTGGTATATCGAAAGATTCATCTCATTCACAGCGATTTAATTCATATTTTGCCCACAATATATTCTAATTTACACCTGGAACAGAGTTTAAAAACTTTGACAATGAGTGGAATTAACTGGTGATTCGCACAGGTGGGAAACTGATTATTTTATTTCGTCCAGTGTGGAAAACCCTACATTTGAAATGCCATAAATCTTTGAACTATCATTAGTTATAATCTTTGTTGTCATTACTCTTAATTTTGCTTTATCGTAAAGTCGCCAGAACAAGGATAAATGCCCCTCTCTCGTCCTCGCTCGCGCCCTCCCTCTCGTGTACGCGCTAATTTGCAGCGTGCATGGCGCTCTCTCTGATCTGATCCTTTGATCCATTTTGGTCACATCCGGAGTGACACGGGAATGGAGCACACGGAACTAAACTAGTAGTAAAACGCAGATCGGATGGTGGGTGTATCTACCCCTCCGTGTCTCAGATTCTTACCAATTAATGACAAAACTGTGGTTTTAAATCACGCCTGAAGGTCATTAAGAAACTATGAAGAATCTGCAGGCCATTCACTTACCCTGCAGGTGACCCGTCGTTGCAAGTCACAGACACGTTCTTCAAAAAGTGCAGCTTCATGTCCTGATCCAGCTTTTGCGCAGAGCACGGATAGAGTGACTGCGCTAAGTTCTTTATCTGCACTACAAAGTTGTCCATGTTGCCCTCCACAGCTGTGAAGTCTAACGGGAAGCTTTCTGCTCCTTCCACCCGCTCCCTGTACGGCGGGGGCGTCTGCTGCTGCTGCACCCTCCGTGTTTGCGCCCGACCGCCGCGCACTCTCCTCGCCTCCACCGGTGCGCTCAGGTGGATGAAGAGCAGCAGCAAGCAGGAGCGCACCGCGGACAGTCCAAATGAGTTTCTCGCCACACCACGGCTCTGCATTTCTAATTATTTCTGGAGAACGTTCCTCGCGTGTGTGCGTGGGCTCTGAAGAAAACACAGCATATCCTATGAGTGGGTAGATCGACAGGAAGTTCTTCGAAAGCGCACGGAGTCTTCAAACAAACGATCTCCTATACCAGCAGTACTGGGTAAAAACAGCTTATGGGTCTCCATGGTGCCCTGAGAGATGGGTATCTGGATTCAAACTCATGCAAAATGCGCGTGCAGTTCCAGTTCATTTCCTTAAATCGCGCGCAGTTCGTCCAGTAAACGGGTTCTTCCGTGCGTAAAAATATCTGAAGTTTCGTCCAGCTCAGTCTCACCAGTGACCTGTTGCCTT
This sequence comes from Oreochromis niloticus, assembly GCF_001858045.2. Classification (NCBI taxonomy): domain Eukaryota; kingdom Metazoa; phylum Chordata; class Actinopteri; order Cichliformes; family Cichlidae; genus Oreochromis; species Oreochromis niloticus. The sequence continues at coordinate 32,718,041 of NC_031971.2, read as the reverse complement.
TTGGTTCAGGTCTTATAAGCTGCGGATGAAGCGGGAATTTATTTGAGGTCCTCCCCCTCCTCCCCCCGTCCCCCCTGCCTGCCCCCGTGCTTCTCACTCCCGCGGGCCAATCGTTATTATCGTTGGCGGATGCTCTTTGCGGGGCGTGGGGCTCACACCAAGAGCGCGCGTATGCCTGGCACGCCCCCTCAGTCGGTTCACTCATACCCCCGGCCCCTTTGATGTTGTGTCATCATATGACCGCGCTGCCTTTGAAGTGTCTTTGATTGAACATGGTGTGTGAGTAAAAAACGCAGTTGGACACGCCGTTCCGCTGCAGAAGGTCACGCCACTGATGCACATGTTTTGCGGCTTTTTATGCGCTTCAGAATTAAACTGCATTTTCTTTGTGTTTGTTGCTCAAGATAGATAATCAGATAATCTTTTGGGCTATTTCACAACAGAAGATAAGGTCGCTGGAAGTTTTTAAATCATGAGTGTGGTATGTGTAGACACAGCGATAGGGCGAACACACTAAGTCACACTAAAGCATAAATCAACACTTATTACTGACACGTAAAATATTTAAGCTATGCTTGCGGGATGTGAGTTTAAGATTATTGTGTGACAGTTATTAACTCTGTTGCAACTGTTGACTGTATTGAAGACCTTTGACTCATCCTTATTGTAAATGTGAGCCAGCGCTTCATCTGCTCCACTTTTTACTTTTCCTTTACAACCATTTTTTCCAAAACTGACTTCTTATTGTGTCGTTAAACCTCACAGATACATGAACAGAATCCCAAAGCAGTTTGAGAACTGGCACTGGCTGGCCTGGTTGGAGAACTCATCAGTGGTGTCAATGTCATTTTATATGTGACCAATTTAATTTCAAGTGTGCTGGGTCAATAAAAACATTGTATGATTCCCCATTAAGACAATCTTTGTCAGTATGAAGTGGTTTGTGTGTTCTTCTGTCGGAGATCTTGTTTTCCAGCCACTGGAAAAATAGAATAGAATAATTCTGCACATCTAGGTTCAAGAGAAAAGAGATTCTTAATCCCTGAAAGCTTCTTTTTCTAAGAAGATGGTGAAACTTGGATAAAATGAATCATTCGTACAGCCACTGCAATCATGTGATTCATTTTAACCACTTAAAACAGAGGTTAACTCCTGGTGAAGTGAAAGGTTCTCTGAGATTTTCACATCTTGTTAAGCCATCCAGGAGGCCAGACTGGACCTATGGGTGGGACACATGTAGCCCATGAGCCATATGTTTAACACCAGAAAGCTATTTTTGCCCATATTGTTTCTTTTACATCTGCTCATCTTTAAACGTCCCCATTCATTCACCAGATCCACCGTCCTCTGATGTCTAACATTCACACACTGCCTGTAATTTGATTTCGATCTTTGATGGGGTTTTTTATGATGAAAGGAACACTTAAAAAAGGTCTCTCAGCATGTAAAACCCACTGCAGATGCCTTTATAAGTTTGCGCTCTATCCAGACAGTTTTGAAGTTTCAGTCCTGCTGAGCGAGGAAGGAAACTGATTGTTTGTTTGTTTGTTCAGATGGTGGCAATTTCCCACTAGGACTGAGAAGTGCATTCATTTCTGTCTGTCTGTCTCTCTTTCCCAGGTGGACTTTGTCTTTAAATGTTGCTCTTGAAGCAGTCAGTCAATCAGTCAGTTGTTCGGCCTCTTAAGCTCTGGCCTCACACCTCTCCATCTGTTGGCACCACTTGTCATGTTGTTTGTCTCGTCTTATTCCAGCTTTGATCCAATTTGATCCATGCTGAGAAAAAACAGCCTTGATTGTTGTTGCTCAAACTGCATACATACAGTACATTAGGTTTTCCATATGGAGAGCAGATTGACTGTGTGTGACTGTGTTGTGGTCAGTTTACAGACAGGATCAATTTCCTTCTCTCATGAGGCCAGATTGTGTTTTCTTATTATGCTTTTAAGGTCAAGGGAAGAGTAATGATCTTCATATTGTTTTTAGATGCACACTGTACAATACAAGCTGCGGAGGGTTTTTTTTTTCACAGAATGAATAGATAGATTTTTTTTTACATTGACTCTGATGTTGTTAATCCACTCAAATTATTTTTTCTAACACACAAACGGATGTGTAGAAAAGACCTTTCCAAACTTAAGTCTCCCCTTCCACCTAGGTTAATGTAGTGACTGTAAATTCCATGTAATTCACATCATGTTTATAATTCATAAATAATTCAGTTAGCTGGATTTAGACAGACTAGTCAATAACCCTAACCCCTTTGGTTTATTCTGACAAAAGGGAAAGTAAGAGTTGGCATTAATATGATTAATGAGGTCTTATTTCTATGTAAGTGCTCCAGTAAGTTGTTAAGTAAGCCAGTATACACGGTACATAACATGGGATCCAATAATAAAAAAATACAAATTACAATTGTATGCATCTGTTAAATCAGAAATTTAACACTAGATTACACTAGTTTCAAGTAGACAAAAATTATTTCCCCCTGGGAATACAAAATATAGACCTTATAATATCACACTGTCCCAATGGAGCAGTTCAATCTCTAAAAGCAGAGTTGGAGGCAAATCCTTCAGGTATCAGGTTAGCTCCCAGTTTAGGTTCAGGAAACAGACACCCTCCCTACTTTTAGATTCGGCTTCAAACTTTCCTTTTTGATAAAGCTTAGCGTTTGGGATGGATCAGATGAGTCTAAAGCATCTTAGTTATTCTTTTATAGGTTCAGGCTGCTGGGACACTTCCCAAAAATGAGTAGACCATTTCTTCTCTAGTCCACTCTTTTCACTCCTGATGCATTTACATGGCACTATCGCATGGCATTAAATTGTGTCTACCCTCTCCCATAGCATGTGTTGTGTTTCTGTCTCTCTGTGCTCTTTTTGAGACAATGGTTGTTTGAATTGGCACCGTATGAATAAACCCAAACCGAACTGAATTTGGTGTTATAATATTTCACTGTAACGTTTTTTAAAATAAAAGACAATAAACTACTAGCCAGTCTAAACTACAGTAAGGCTTAGTATATGAATAGATAGTACAAGTTGTGTTCTTAGTATTTTATTTCATGTTGTAGCACTTTAAGAGACAAGCAGATGTCTCTTAAGTGCTATTTGACTATTGCAGTGGGACGCTAAAACATTGTGGGGGTTATTTCTTCTTAATTTTTTAAATGTTTGTATAATTAACATTATTTTGTTTGGATAATAACGCTCATAAAGGTGAGACGAAGAAAATCTTAAAAGTTGAACGAACTGCACCTTTAAGTGATGCCGCGACAGAGTCAATAAAGCTTATTCAAACAAACATTGTGACGTCAGGACACGCAATGGCTGCTAGTGGCACAGCTGTAACGGTTCTCACTCCCAATGGGAGAAGGCAAACAGTTAAAGTGGCTCCAAACACGCCGTTACTGCAGGTGAACTGTTATAGAGGAGCGTTTCATCTTTACTTAGGTGGACGGCTTATTGAATTCTGCGCTTTGGTTATAGAACCGGACTAAATTCCTTCCCTCCGAGTTAGCTTGCTGGGCTAACAGTTGTTAGCCAGTGACTGATCAGTTTGTGTTTTCGTGCGGATGAAATCAGATTATTTGGGAGATTTTGTGGCATAACTCGTGTTGTAATATTTTCCGCCTTCAGGTGCTGGAGGAAGTCTGCAAGAAGCACGGATTTAACCCAGAAGATCACGGTTTGAAGTGAGCAAATGAACGTAGCTGTATATCAGTTTTTGTCCCTTCAGATTAAAAGCCTTTCACCTGGATTACATCCAAATACACTTTAATACATAAACAATCGCACTGGACAGTAGCGGAATAGTAATATGTGAAATATCCGTTTATTTATATAGTTAAAGAAGTTAAGCAAGTTAAATGTTGTAAGCGATTTTCACATCTTGTACAACTCTGTTTTGGTTTCAGATCGTGTTTACTTATATTTTAAAAATCGGTGTCACTGCAGGAAAAAAAGAAACAAGACAAATTATGTGTCAAAAAATGAAATCAAATTGAAATTTGATAACTGTTTGTAACTGTTTGTACTGTCCTCAGGCTCATACATCATTCTTCACAGCTGTCCAGCTACTCCACATGAAACATTTAGTCTGATTTAATTGCTCTCTTTCTTCTCCACTGTGAAAATTTTTGGCAGGTTTCAGAGGACTATTGTTGACCTGACGCGGCCATGGAGGTTTGCAAACCTGCCCAACAACGCCAAACTGGAAATGGTGACGAGTACGAGGAAACAAGTTATAGCTGACAGCCAGGTCAGTTCAAACAAAGTGCAACTTGGGGCTCAACGTTTAGTCAGATTTTAATCTCCGTTATGATTTTGCTCTCAAATTGTTGAGAAAACAAAATAATCTTGACCATCTTCTTTGCACAGCTTTCATTTAGAGTGGTGTGTTTTTACTCTCCCTAAAAGTTCAGCTTTTAGTTTAACCCCAACCAGGGTGTCTATAATTCAGCTTTTGGCTACAAAGATCTAATCAAGGAAGTAAATCGTTGAAGGTTTCTTATGGTGAACATGTGAAAGAATATCACTTAATTGGAGCTACCCCAAAGAAGAGTTTGTGTCTACTCCTGACCTCAAACTAGGAATCTTTCGTAGTTGAAGAAAATGCCCAGAAAAAGACACTTTTTAAACTCCAGTATCTACGCAGTGTCTCTTAATCTAGTGAATAATGTGCATATTTTAGAATATTGACCAAATTTATCATGATTACGACTTTTCCTATAAGCAAGCAGCCTTGGTGCATCTATGTATATGTGGGTGTTAGAGAGAGTCAGAAAGGAAGAAAAGTCTCCAAAACCAGTGTTTGGAGACTTTCCTAGCTACGCCATTTTTTATTTTATGTTTTTTCAGATTCATGGTGTGCATGAATCAGAAAAAATGTGGAAACAATTCTTTTTACCTCAAGTCTGATTGCAACACAAAACATGCTCTTAATAAAAAATTATTAAACAAGAGCTCATTTCCAGGATCAGCATTGCCAGAGTCCTTTTTATAGAAGTACCACAACTCGGTATCCTTTTTGAAATGCCTCCAGTCATTTATGTGGGCAGTTATTTGAAACACCAGAGTGAAAAAATATCTGCTTAACTTATTTTAAGTGACTTTGTCTCAGTGAAACTTTGCCAGCCTTTTTAGCCTTGAGTGGCCAAGGTAAACATGTTCAGAACATACTTCTTTACCAGGGTTTTTCCTGTATATGGTAAATGGTAAATGGCCTGTATTTATATAGCGCTTTTTCTGGTCCCTAAGGACCCCAAAGCGCTTTACATATCCAGTCATTCACCCATTCACGCACACATTCACACACAGAAGTGTTTGTGCCCAGCAAAGAGATTTTAGCCTTCCATTAGAGAAAGCTCACCAGGACTTTGATTTTTGACATGTTTTATGTAAGTGGGGTTTAATTAAGTTAAGCTTGAATGGCGCGTTTGTTTTTTAAATAACAGGCGAATGCGTAGACTTCTGTTAAGAAAGGTCACATAGGCTATTTGCCTGGCGTGCATGTTGTTCAATAAATAAAATTAATTTGAGTCCCCTTAGGGCTATTTGTCCCACTCATGATCATGTTTGAATAGCCTTAAGTAGCTTCATGTGTGGGTCAGTCAGCCCCGTGTGTGGGTTTCTTTATTGTCCGTACCTGGAAATGCCTGAATTCTCTGTCACTGCTCTCTCTCTGATTCCTATCCAACAAAACACTTTGTTGTAGCTGAGCTGTAGTTTCCTATGACATCATGGCATCATAATCCATGCTGTAAAATTCACGGCTGGGTTTGATCTGCTGTTTTTGTTCATTTGATGGATGGTTGACTGTTGATACCTGGCAGATTTTATACAGACGCACACACGCAGGCACCTCTGGGGCAGACTGGTTTGTGGGAGTGTTTCGTGTTTGACCGTTGACAGCCAAAGCCCTCGTTTCATCTCTCCCGGTGTGCTGACATGCAGCGTGCTTTCTGTGCCGAACAACACCGTTGCAGAGTAAACAACTCGCAGAGTGACTCAGAGAAAGAGCAACAGAGACTTGCACTCATGTCTGATGTTACTTATTTTCAGGCTGAGGTAGGCCCACATGTGCAGCTTAATCATCTTTGATTATCAAAGAATTTTCTTCCTGGTAAATGTATCAAGACTGATGAGCCAAGAACTTACAAATGACCACCGTGGGGGATTTTCAAAATCAATTCCTTTTCGGCATTTAAGGAGATGTTTGTGAGTCCAACAGCGTGAAGTGCTTGTACTGTAGATTTTATTACTTTTAGCTTCTGTCAAAAGAAAAAAAAATGTAAATAATTTAAAGAAAATCTTACTGTGATAATTATGTGTTTAAAGGGGCCTCATTGTGCTTATTTCCTCCTCCTTAGTTTTATTCTTGGACTGTTAGAGTAGCTATGCATGATGGACAGTCCAAAATAATCCTTATTTATCTTAACCTGGGGCTGGATGCAGGCTCTGTTCATCCTCCATCCAAAACGAGCTGTTATAGGTGTTTAAAGCCAACTTTCTTCTGATTGGCTGCTGCCTGGAAACACAAGATCTAAACTGCAGTTAGCTGTGACTGCTGTGCTTGAGGATGTCCACTTTCACTGACATCATGCAGATCCTAATGTAGGAAAAACCTGGTGAAACTGAGCATTTAGAGCAGTTTGAATCCTGTGCTCTGGGCTCACATCCATTACTTATATATATGCTAAACTACTTATTTTAATCTTCGGTTATGTTTAACATGTTCATCCTCCACTGTAAGATAACAGAAAAAGAGGAAAGGCATAGTGAGCCTACTTTTTGGTTGATGTCTTTCTTTTTTATTTATGCGGCATAAAAGCAGTGTCTTACTCAGATCCAGCTGGTGCCCTTTGTTGGATCTGTCACTATCCAACTTACCGTAATAAATGAAACAAATGCTAATCAGTGCTCTGGACCGTCTCATGTTGATAGTTTAGAACTGCTTTTTATTTCCATTATTGTTTTTATTTGGTTAATGGTTAAAGAGCGCCTTTGGTCTTTATGCTTAATCTGTGTTCCTGTGGTTTCATACGTGGCAGGTGCGGATTGCACTACAGATGGAGGACGGCTCTCGGCTCCAGGGTTCGTTCTCCTGTGGACAGACTCTGTGGGAAGTGCTCACACATTTTCCAGAAATCAGGTGTGTGCATGAACAATTGTACAGGGTCAGAATCTGTGTGTCTTTGTAAAAAAACAACCGTTAAAAGGCCTCAAAAGTAAATTAAATTGTGTTGAATGCCGACTAAATAGATTTTTATGTTGTTAGTTACTGTGAGAATTTCTAGCACACAGGGCCTCCCTTTTCACCCCTGTTCACATATTTAGATCATGCAACGTGGTTGTATGTATGTTTGTTTTGGAAAAGGCTAGATTTTGATCCATACTCTAAGTGTGTATTCCCACGAGTGAAAAATTGCACAAAAAGAAGACTTGGAATAGGAGGAACTGCAAGAATATGGTAAACTTGTAGAAGAACAAATAACAGATTTAGAAGGCAAGAAACTACAGCAAGAAGAAATAAAAGACCTAGAATGAGAAGAACTAAAAGAATTACTGGAAGAAGAAAAGACTGAGAGAGCTGCTCGAAGAGTTAGGGGAAAAAAAGACTAGAATATGTATCAATAGAAGTACTAGGACAACAGGAACGACTAGAAGACTTGGAAGAGGAGCAAGCAGTAGAAGAAGAAGCTGGCAGAACTTAAATAGAAGAATTATAAGTACTAGAATTAGAAGACAAAGAACTAGTACAAGAACAAGAAAGAATAGAAGAATTAGAATACAAAGAAATAAAAGACTTACTGGAAGAGTGGAAAAAATGAAAAGATGTAGAAGAACTACAAGTAGAGCTAGAAGATGAGAACGCGTAGAAAAAGAATTACTAGATGATGTAAAAAACGTACCGCATTTTACAAACCATAAGGCGCACCGGATTATAAAGCACACTGTCGATGAATGGGTCTATTTTCATACATAAGGTGCACCAGATTATAAGACGCATTAAGTGAAACAAAACAGTCAGATAAGTCAAACTTTAGTCAACTCATTCTTCTTGCTTCCTCCACTTCCGTACCATTGATTCATTAATGTTGAATTCTATACAGCTGCTCTATTCCCATTTTGTTGCAGTATATTAATAACTAACCTGGTATTGTGGATGGATTATCTCAGTTGTTCTTCTGACTGAAGTTTGGTCCATTTACAGCATCCTGCCATGCGATTGCATTTGTCCCTAACCATTAAGGAATGCTCATGTTAACTTTTATTGAGTGGAAAAAAGTTAGCGTTCATCCTCCAGCTTCACTGTGTTTATGTTATGCTAACATAGCTGTGTTAGCATAACATAATGATGTGTGTAGCACATCATTGTATACCAGCTAGCCAAACTTCAGTAACCTTACAAACGTCACTGCTGTTTAGTTTTCTGTCTTCATTTATGTTGGAAGTGATAGCAGAGCTGTACGCTTTAATGTTAAACTTAACCGTTACACCTGTTAAAGCAGGAACGCTGATCATTTTATTAAAGATGAAAGAATTTTTAAAGGGTTTTTAACTCTCAGTGATGCCGCAGTGGTCATTTGACTTTGGGCCCTGAAACGGGCGGAGTTTGGTAGCCGTAATGCTCTGACAATTCAACAAGCATTGCGGCTCTGTAGCTTACCAAAGTCGTACTAGAACGTTTTTTGACAGGTTTTTGAGTGCCGATTTTACCACATAAATTCGGTTCAAGGTCAGTAAGCGCAACCAGAATTCATACATAAAGCGCACTGTCGATTAAAAAAAAAAAAAAAAAAATTAAAGGATTTTAATCGCTCCGTATAGTCTGAAAAATAAGGTCCTAAAAAATACCAGAGGAATGAGTAAAAAGAGTAAACCTTTGATCGGTATCGCTATTTAGATTGGTACATCGATGTCTTGGAAAGATTTTTACTATATTTGAAAGTTTGGTCATAATTCATTTAAAGTGTAATATTTAAAAAAAAGAATTGAAAAATAAAACTGAAACTGGAGGCACGAAAGAAAGCAAACTTTGGTCATGGTGTTACACGAAGAGGTTAATGGACTCAACACTGCATTTCATCCATCTTCCATAGCGTGAAGATTGTCACAACGAAAGCACGCCAAGATAACATTCCTTCTTCTCACCACTCCTCTACTGAAGTTTAAGCTTCATTCAAACACACACACACACGCACAGATGCAGCTGTTGCTCAGTAGTTCCAGCTGTGCGGTCCCAGGTGCTCATGCATCCGTCCAGCCCTCATCTCCACTCCATTAAATGACATCATTGCATTTGTTGATACTTTTCCAAGCAAGTCATGCTTCCATGAAATGAATGTTAGCTCCGCGGCAATGTAAAAAGCTCAAGGAATGTTATGAAGCACAGAGGAAAGCTTTGATATTCAGAATTGAAGAGAACAATAGTAAAACATTTATGGTTCAATTAGGTACTACACGGGATTGTGCACACATGGTTTACACATGCTGATAGTGTGCCACTGCATTGCATGAGGTTTTATTGTAAAATCACCAGGCTTATTATCCTCAACAAGGAAAAGCCACTTGTGGGTTTTGTTTAAAGTAAATGAAAATCATTTGGCCAAGTTTTAATCTGTGTGTGTGTGTGTGTGTGTGTGTGTGTGTGTGTGTGTGTGTCTTCTCAACCTCACCACCTTCCTCCAGTGTGTTGGAGCTATCTGACTCAAGATCCACTCCTGTGTGTGTTTACATGAGAGATGAGGTATGCGGTCTTTTAACTCTCCCTTTCTCAGGAGATGAAAGTGAATTTTATGATAACACAGCTGCTTGTCCACATGTGCGTGTCTGTGGATGTGCAGGTGAGTGGCGAAGAAGAACTAAGGAAGGCCTCTTTGAAGTCTCTAGGTCTTACAGGAGGAAGTGCCATTGTCAGGTAGGCTGCTCGTTTTCATGCTTCATGCATTTTGTGGGTGTGACTTTATTAATTATGTATCTAAAACATCATATATAGAGAGTCTACAAGATGACTGCAGCTGTGACAAGCAGAAAAGTGTCCTTCAAGATGGTCTCCTTTTACAGCGATAAGCTGCATCTACCGATTTGGCACCCCCTGCTACATTTGGTCACTCCCTAGAAGTCCCTTCTGACCACTTGCAGATTTGCTACATCTCCTTCTCTGTGTTTGAGGAAAAGGAAGATGTCTTAGAAAGCCAAATAGGGCTACCTGAATGTCTTGGCCAAAAAACTCAAATGTTTTCAGTGTACTGTGAACAGGTGCAAGATGGTACGTGCCACAAATCACCCTATTTTCTGTCAGATGCCTCAGGATGTTCCAGTAGATATCTTCACAAATCAATGGTGCACAACACAGTATAGCAAAGTCTGTACTTGGTTGGCCATGCTATCAGCCAGTAGTCGTTTCCATTATAACATATTCTATTACAAGTCTCCCTAATGGGCGTATTTGTTGTTGGAACGTTATAGTATAGTTACACCACAGACACGTCTGGTGCATTCACAAAAAAGGCTTGTGGATGTCCACACTAAGCCAAACATTCATTATCTGATGATGGAATTGATGTCATTGATGTCACTTGTACAGACGTGGACTCATTTACGGATGCAAACACTTTAAATGTAAAATTAAAAAAAGATGGCCTGAGAGCACACCATCATCTCGGCATATCATGGTTATGCTGATAAGACAACTACATGCTCAGTGCACCTTATGTGGACACTGCAAGCTGCTTTTTGTTCTCTGGGTCATTGACTAAGAAATATCATCAGCAGTGATGATCTTCGGCATGAAGTTCAGGTGGGTTTAACACAAAAGTTGATACTGGTGCGAGTTTTGAGGTCTCTGGGGGAAATCGTAGTCAGAATGGGAGTAATTCAAATCTAGTAGGAGCTTTAGGTTTGGTCCATAGTGGAACCAAGGAGATTACATTGAAGGGGAAAGAACTACATTTAACCTTTTTTTTAAATCACCCTGTATTAATACCATATAAACTGTTTGGAGCTGAAAATCTTGATTTTTATTACTAAGGTTTATGCTTTCTGGTACATTTACTCGCTTTTTTTATGATTTATGTTTAAGGTTTTTACTCAAAAAGGAAAAAAACTCGGGAGAAAAAGCTGAAATGGATACACCCGCTATGCCAACTACGCCCATTGCCATGGAAACCACACCCAGTCCATCCCCGCAGCCCGATCCCGCTCCATCGGTTCCAGAGACGTCAGCAACAGATGTGCCATGCCCAGATAAGACGGCGGAAACCCAAACTGTGCCATCTTCTGCCACATCTACAATCACACTACCCGTTCAACAAGAAGACGCTTCAAACCCCCAGGATGCCGTTCAACCTAAAGCCCCTCCCACAGGAAGTCAAATGCCAGAGGACGATGGTGAAAAAGCAGGGCCGTCAGGACTAAACTGCCACCCATCATCTCCTACTTCTTCAGCTCCTTTCATTCCTTTCTCCGGAGGTGGTCAGCGCCTCGGCGGTCCAGCTGGAGGAGTTGCACGTTCCCTCTCGTCATCATCATCCTCATCTCTGTCAGCGCTGCCCGCTGCTGTCGAGTCACCCAAAGCCAAGAAAGCCAAATCCAGCCACGGTTCAAGCACAAAGGTCAGCCAAACCATGAGTTTACTCGGCCTGCCAGGTGTATGCACTTTTTTTGTTATTAGCTACTGTGTCTTCTTGGCCCTTATGCTGCCATTAACCAGTTTTCAACATAAACCACAAGGTCACAAAAATATAAAGACGATGAAAGATAAAAGCTGAGAAATCTGAAGCTCATATTGATGTTTTCTGTTAAAGCCATGTGTTTGCACATTAATGAAAACTTACCACTTCAAATCAGATTATGTTGCTTATTAAGGGCATTTTTTGTTGGCTTCAAGAATTGTCCTTTTTAGATTGAATGTTTACAGTCCTGATCTGATAAGTAATTGGTGAAACTGGACCTTTTCTGTTCCTTTCAGTGTAAAACCACTACCAAGGTGCAGCATGATAGTATGGGTGATGCGGAGGAGTTCTTAGAGGTGAGTTTGTTCTGTAACCTCTTTATTTCAGATGACCAATTTCTCTGTTTGTGAATTTCCAACTCCTTCATAAATTAAGTGTTTTCATTTCTGCAGCATTTAGTCAGTTTAAATTGAACTCGGGTTCGTTTTCCAGCTTGATGTAGTTTGTTTGTGCTGGCTTGAACACAGTAAATCACCCACACCGAGACCCTTTGAGAAACTTACCGTACCAATCTATGCTTGGTACTCTGAAATGTAGCAAGGCACTATAGATGTGCCAAGGTCTGTACGGGTTAGCAACTAGCCGTGAAATCAGTGTAAATTCTCGAGCTTCTCCACTGGCCCAGAACGCAGCACCTGCTTCCTATATTTACTTTTGTTGCTCCCTTCCCCAAACCCATTTGGCCAATAAATGGGCTGATATTCCCACGTGGTTTGTAGTGACGCATTTTGGTTTTCTTGGAGTTCACTTGATTTGAGTTTGAGTTTACAATCTTATCAAATGATTCAGACTAGGGTAAATGAACTGTACGTTTAAGTCTTGACACCCAGAAGTTGTTTTATTTTATTTTGAAACTCTTATCTGAATGATTGTGGAGAAAGCCAAGAGTAATTTTAGTGGCCACTAGGACTAAAATCTGGATTTGATTTATTAGAAGCTAAGTGGCTTTGCCTCAAAATAAGGTTTATGTTACACTACAATGCATACATCCAGTTTCACCTCATTATACCTCAATGCAGAGTGCCGACAGAGTCGACATCTCAGCCTCATCTAACCAGAACACTGAACAAAATACATGGTGGTAAACTTACATCTTTACCACAGTAGATTGGGATGATGATGATTAGAGGAGCTCAAACTGTTGTGAAAATCTGTGCAATGCAAATAGTTTAAAAGTTTCCTGGTTCAGCTGTGGTCTGGCTCTTTGTGGGGGGCGGGGGCATCACTGGTGTTACAGAATTTGTTTGTAGATGTCTATTGGTCAGTGATTGTCAGCTTTCTCTTCAGCGTGCTCTTAACAACGTGGAGAAGCAGGGGATCGAACCGCTAACCTTCTGATTGGTAGATGACCCTCTCTACCTCCCGAGCCCCAGGCAGCTCTATTCAGTTTGTCTAAAGAAACCTTTAAATTCAAGGCACATTAAAATTAATGCAATATTGTGCAGTAAATTATGAATACATTTAAGAGAAAACTCAAACATTTAGACAATCATTTAGGAGGAGCAGCATTTGGCGATGGTGGGGAAGAAGAACTTTCTTTTAACAGGAAGAGATGTTCAACAGAACCAGGCTCAGGGAAGGGCAGGATTCTACCGTGGCCGAAAAGGGAATAGGGGCCGTGAGAAGTAAACAAGACTTCTGCTGTGATAAATAAAGCTAAAATTTGGACACTTGAGATCCAAATATTGTTGCGGACACTCTTATATCTCCCTCTGTCTGCAGCCAGTGGAGAGGGAGCCTCTCATCTACCACCTGGACTCGACATCCCATCAGTCTGAGGACTATAGGGATCTGCCGGACGAGTTCTTTGAAGTGACCGTGGATGATGTGCGGAAGCGCTTTGCCCAGCTGAAGAGCGAGAGGTGGGGAAGGAGGAAATGGTTGAGTGACTGGGTGCAGTATTTAGTACAAATACCTTGTTGCTGCAGAAACACGTCTGGATCCGATGTGTTTCTGCGCTGTTTGGAACAGATAATTAGTCAGTTTGGCATTCGGTCCTGCGGTGTTTTGTCGATGTATAACCCTTAATTGCAAAAATACCCTAGCAGTGATGAGAGGCCATAGGCAGGGAGAATGCTGGGCATCACTGTGTGCATTTTGAAGTTTCTTTATTTTTACTTTTTTACTTGTTTATTTTTTAAAATTTATGACCAGTTTGAAGTTTTTAGTTATTTATGAGCACTTCTTCAAAACAGATGCGTTCAAGTTTATTCTGCAATCTCTGGATGTGGCGTCAACAGACCACAGCTGTTGAGACATCGTGTGTGTTTGCAAACATGTTCTCATTTATAAGACAACACACAAACACTACAAAAGCTTCTAAATATGGCACGCTGGGAGCAATTAGTAGTTCTGTTTCGTGTAGACGTTTATCTTCCAGCCATCGACCAAACACCGTCAGGCTGAGACCTCACCGCTCACATCCTTTAATCTCTGTCTGCACTGACATGGCTGCCTCATGGCTACTGCCATGTCAATGACTGCAATTACCAAGGGTGGAATTAAGCCGACCAAAGCAATTTGCCTGTAACACGCACGCACGCACGCACACACACACAGACACACACACACACACACCACCACACACGAGTAGGGGTAGGAAAGAAACAGTGATTCTTTGTTTTCTTTGCACGTCTTACTCATTGTGGGTTAAACAACCTGCTTTTTATTTCTCGACTCATTTCATTGTAACTCTGTGTCTCTCTCTCTGTCCCTCATTCCTCAGGAAGTTATTGGAGGAGGCTCCGCTTATGACTAAATCTCTGAGAGAATCACAGATAAAGGAGAAGATGGATAAATATCCCAAAGTAAGCTCGTACACATAATCACATTTTAATATATGTACGTTTAAAACAGGTGCACTATAAATAGCCCACTCTGCCTCTCCAGGTGGTCCTGAGGGTCCAGTTTCCAGACCGATATGTTCTACAGGGCTTCTTCAGGCCTCTAGAGACAGGTGTGTGTTTGTGTGTGCCTCCATGTGTGTGTGCACATGCATTATGGAGAGTGTTCATTTCAGCTGGCTAGCCACAGGTATGGCTGCAATGTGAAAGCTACTTGCGGCTCCCTCACCACATTTACGACTGTAGCCACACCACAGTGACAGAGACTGAAAGAATGAGACAGGTCTGTAATTCCAGCGATGAGATGCACCTCAGCCCGAAAGCAACACGACAACCAGCAGAACAACAAATTGCAGGGAAATTCCTTCTGACAAATGAATTACAGTCCACACACAGACCGATGTAGCTGCACACAGCCCAGTTTGTGCTTCAGCTGGTAATCTGTGTCTTTGTTTGTGTCTTATGTCCAGTTGATGCTCTGAGGCACTTTGTAAGGAGTCACTTGGAGGACCCTCAGCTCAGTTTCTACCTATGTAAGTATCGTTAAATTTCCCCGCATCGTCATCTTCATCCTGTGAAGGTCTGACCATGTTACAACATCAGTTTCTGCTTCTGGTTTATTCCAAATCATAATAGTTCTGATCATAATTACAAGCACATTGAAATAACCAGAAAAACCTCAAATCTGATGACTGGCTTAATCCAAACTCCTTTAGTGTCAAATCAATGCAAAAATAACACTTACAATTTTGACCAAAACTGCAAAAAATGCTGATAAACTCAAAATTTTTAGAGGTCTACATGCATTGAGGCAAACATTTCTATGAGCCTGAAAAAGGAGGAATTGTCTACAAACCTTTTGGATCCGAATTATCAGTTTGAATTGTTTTCATTTGAATTGCCTGGATTTGGATTTTCTTTAGTTAGATTTTACTGATAATGTCTCTTGTTTATTTAAACTATGTCCAGGTACATTTGAGCGAGCTTAAGATGTATGAGGTTACTGGAAAGTGAGGTTTGGTGACAGTTATCCAAAGCAAAACTTTTTTTTTTCCTTATAGAGTAAGCTACATTTAAGAGACATTTTATTAGGTACTGAGTCGAACCCCTTTTGCCTTCAGAGGTGCCTTCGTTCTTCGTGGCACAGATTCAGAGAGATGCTGGAAACATTTTTGATTTTGGTCCATATCGACATAACATCACACAGTTGTTGCAGATTTGTTGGCGACACATCCATGGTTTTAATCTCCAGTTCCACCTCATCCCAAAATGATCAACCTTAAAATTATCAGCAATATCACCTGCTTTTATTATTACCATTGTTTTGTTTGTTTTTTTTAATTTAACTCCACTTGTAAAAATGACAGGAACCAGTTTTAGCCTTGATATGTGCTGCCTACACACAAAGCTTTGAAACTGTGTCAGTTTCCCTGTCATGTTTCCAAATTACAGATCAAATGTGAATAATAAGATTTTTTTTTTTTTGGTTAAAAGTTGCTCCTGTTGTTTTGTAAAAGCTTAAGTCTCTGTGCTGCGTCCATTTGTTTTTCATTCATTTGTCAGCATTAACTTTCCTGTGTTTATGTATGTGTTGTATTAAAGACTTATTTACAGTTTATCATTTTGACCATTTTTCTTATTCCTTTTTCAGTCATTACCCCTCCAAAAACTATTCTGGATGACCCTTCAGCTACGCTTTTCCAGGTAAGACTCCTCACGCTGTCCTTCGATTACCTTGATAGAGCTTCTAAGTAATAATACTCAGTAATAAAACAGCTGAATTAAACCGAACAAACTTCATCACTGTGAAACTGCAGAAAACAACTACAAACCTTTTTTTTTTTTCCCCTCAACATGGACATAAAATATATCAGCTGGTCCTCCTCTGCTCTTCAAAGCCTCGCTACATTCCCGTTCTCCCTTCTTCCCTCGCTTCTGCTCGCACTTGTTCCCCCCTCTCCACTGTCCTTGACCCCAGCTGGGCTTGATTTTTCCCAGACTGGCACATGGGGTTAATACAGACCTTGCTTTGATCTCAACACACACACAAACACACCAACGCTCACGCACATACACACACATGCAGAGCAATGGGCAGCTTTGATGCTTTGTAGCCTTTGAGTTTATTCAAAATGTGAAGAGATACATATGCTTGATCACCTCGACACTCCCGCGCGCTGCTGGTTCTTGTATTTTTAGACACTTTCTTTTGGCAAACATTTTTGTCATCGGCGCCTTTCGTTCTTTCACATGACACTTTGATTCAACCTGAAGCGCACAGAAGAAGAAGTGGAGGAAGAGGCGGATTTTTGAAGTGATATCGTGTTGTGATGATGAGCAAGATTCAGCTCCTCTGAGGGACTGCTATAAAAGATAACAATCCTCAAAAGTGCACTTTGAAATATGGCTGCGTTGGTGTGTTCATACCCCTTTGGTGTCACGATCGCTCTGAATCACGTCTGATGTTCTGATGTCATTCTTTGTTTTTCATCTTTTCATCCCCTTCTGAACTCTCCCCGTCTGTTTTTTCACTACTCGTCCCTCTCCTGTACCCCAACTCCGGCTTTCTTTTCCTTTTTTTTCTTCTTCTTTTCTTTCCTCCAACTCCAGCACCCACATGGTCCCTCTCTCCGGCCCTCTCCTGTGCCTCACCCCTCCTCTCTCAACCCCATGTCTCTATCCATTAGGGACTTAAAAGCGTTAAAGTGCACAAAAACAAAATCTTTAATCCGCCTTGGTGTCATTTCTCCCATACGCACACTCTGTCTGGCTCCGCTTCCCTGTCTATACATCAATCTTCGACACACACATTTAAAGAATCTTTAATCTTTTTTTGTCATGTCACATAGACGTTGGCGCGCGCGCGCGCGCACACACACACACACACACACACACACACACACACACACACACTTTAATCACTTTGTGTCATGTCAGGAAAGGAATGTTTCCCAACCCAGAAGTCCTTTGATACCAGTCATCCCCTCCCTCATCCGTCTCCCCCTCTGTCTTCCATCAGGATCCGTTCTGCCTCTTTTCCCTTTTCACTCTCCATTCCTCTCTACTTCTTTTTTTAAACACACTCACCCTCTCTCTCCCACATACACTGGTGTCTTCTCGTTGGCCTCGTCTTTTTCCCGAATGGAAATGTTGCTCCTGCTGCCAGACGGAGCAGGATTGCAGGAATGCCTGTTGTTTCACTGTAACACATTGTTTCCTGCTCACAGGGCTGTAATAATAGCAATTAGGCCAGTGTGTCCCAATTTAGCAACCAGAGAAAGGACAGTGTGTGTGTAAGACGGCCTGTGGTGTTGGGTGAACCCGCCAGACCCCAGCTACAGCCTTTATTTTACACTGCTGATTATCTAAGAGTCTGGAGGGAAAGTTATATACAAAATGTTTTATGGCATCATTGCTGCGTCTAATGTATATTTTAACTGCTGATTAGAGTGTCTGAAGAGCCTCATTCCTCTAAAAAAGAAAAAAAGATATTTGTCCTCCAAGCAGCTCAGCAGCAATCTTAGTTTGAGCTGTCATCTTCATCAACTGCAATTACGCTGATTATCGGGACATTAAGACTGCATTATAGGGAATCCCCAATCAACAATTTTGACACAATAAACTTTAAAAAAAAGAAGCTTTTTTCTCCTTCAACGTTAGTCATTTCTTACTGTTGCAGAATTCTTCTGAAGAGTTTTGGTCCTGATTTTTTAAAATGTCTGGTTTCTGTCTTATTATGTCTTTGCACATATGCAGTTTATGTGAACAGAGATGACCTCTACCATGAAGTTCTTCAGGCACAGGTAGAAAACAGTTACCTGTTGGGAGGAACTGAACAGAGCCCAGTCTCTACATGATTTAAGTCATTTTGGATCCAGGACAAAGTACAGTCCTCACAAGGATAAAAGCAGGTTGTCGAGAGTGACAAGAAGTGCAGTTACTTGTATTCACAAGCTGTAGCACACATATATTCAGCAGACACATCTTAAATACAGCACTTAACTTTGACTGATTAGATATTTGTGTTAAAACGCAATCAAATAGCAGCATCTCGGCACATTCAGGCAGGTAGACGTGGTCAAAACGACGACCCGCTGAAGTTCAGGCCGAGCATCAGAATGAGGAAGAAAGTGTCTGTGAATGTGGTACGGTTGGAAGACCACACCAGGTGTCAGTTCTGTCGGCTAAGATCAGGAAACTGATCAGCAAGTCACACATGCTCAACCAAATTGAGCAATAGAAGATATAGAGGATATTTTCTTGCTGCACTTCGGGAGCCATCACACCAGCTGTTTGGATGGAAAAGTCTAGATGGGTTTATAACAGGGGTAATCAGCATTTCCACCTCCTTTTAAATGTTGCTTCTGATCAATATACATTGTTGATGCTATTGTGAATGTCATGAACAGAGTTTTGAGATCATTTATAGGATGATTATTGGGGATTTTAGTAGCATTGGTATGAACTGTTAGTTCAGAAATTGAAAGTCGGGATTCAGAAAGTGGATTTTAAAACGGCTACAAAACCCTGCAGTGCTTAGGCTGTTTAATTTATGTGAAAAGATGCTGTTAGTGTTGTATTTTAGTGATGTGTAAACCATTGTTCTTGGTTGTGAAATCACATATAAATCTAAAAAGATTTTTATAAATGGTTTTGATTGCTGATCCACTGGGAGCGGAGCTATCCTTTTTTTCTCTGTCACCTGCTTATGAGTCAGAAAATGTTTATGAAGTTTCATCGGTGAGACTGAAGGAAGCTATTGAACCTCTCCTTTTCAGGGCATTTGTTTACATGGTAACAAAGATCTTTAGAAGGCACATGTCACTTTCTCACAGCTCTGCACGTTTGTCTGTGACAAACGGATCAGTTCTTTCAGGATTCCTGGAGCGGAGCGTCTGGTGCTCATCAGTGTGTCGAAAGAGGGAAAGCAGCAGAAACATCTTTAGGACTTTAGTGTTTTTAATTTTGTTTTAATGTCTTACATACACACTTACCAATAAAAGGCCCTTTGAAGTCGTGAATCGTCTTAAATTCAGCTCGGATGGGTCGTAAACGTTTTAATTAAAAGAATTTCCAGAACCCACCGCCACTATTTCTACACACTGAGGGTTTCGTAAGAGTAGGTAACATTAGCTAGCTTTAATTCATGCCTAAAAAACAATAGAAATACAAAAAGGCACAAATTCTCAAGCCAGGCGTAGGTCAGTTTAGATCATTTGGCCTCGAGGCTTATGACACACTGATGAAAAACCCTGATGATGATTATATTGAAGAAGGCCTAGTTGGCCAGCCTGCTCGATGGTCTCAGGAAAATGTGAGTTTAATAACGAATGTCTTAATGATAAAGATTAATCTTGGTTTTAAAAGCTGGTGTCTAGAAATCCTCACAACACAGCAGCACTGGTGTGCTGATGTCTTTTTTTCTTCACCTCCTACACCTCATATCTTTTTAGATTTTTACTTAATACCCTGATTATTGCATTACATTTAGATTTATTTTTGACTGAGCTCTTTAACTTTTTTCTGCTTTCAGCTGCTGTCCTTATTTTTTTAGACTAATCTAGTCTTAAATTCAGCTCAGACTTATTTACACCTGCCGACATTGTGGCGATGATGACCACTTGCTGAAGCTCCTGTGCAGCAGATGTTGTCTTTCCTTTCTCTTAGACTGACAGACGTGTGCCCTGCCTGCCTGTCTGTCTGCATTTCCACCTCATAATTGTACGGTTGATAATTTCTGGCTGCAACTGGCCCATTATACCCATTAAGACTATCACTGGAGAGGAATGTGGTGCTTCAGGGGTGAAAGTGTTTTCACTAACCATTTGATTGGTGCTCAATTTGTGGTCTGCTTCAAAGAACCAACGGTTGCTGGTTCAGGTCCCCTGAGCAATGAATCATCCCCAAAAATGAACCTGACTGACTTGGATGTGGCGGCAGCTCTCGGTTTGCGTGTAGCGGGAGGTGGTTTTGTTTGGATTCTTCCGTGTTTTGCAGAAATTGTAATGTGTGCCAGACATTTTTAGAAGCTTCCGTTCACTCCTTCTCTGCTCCTCTGTGTGTCTGCAGGCCGACCTGTTTCCTGGTGCGCTCGTGTACTTCGGCTCTGATGTCAAGACAGGTTTTTGTCTGATTTCCTTCTTTCATATGCTGATTTGGATTAGATACTGGTGTATTATCGAGGAATGTAATGTAACAAAACAATAGCTTACATTGTCTCTCTGTGTGTGTGTGTGTGTGTGTGTGTGTGTGTGCGCGCGCGTGCGCGTGTGTGTGTTTCCTCCACAGATTTTTACATGAAGAGAGAACTGCTCGAATCCCCCGTCTCAGCCGTACAAGCGAATGAGTCCATTGCAAGGTGTGTGCATGTGCACGTGTCCGTGTGTGTTTTAAATGTGCAGTTGGTTATGTGTGTGTTTGGGTGTGTGTATATATGCATTTGTATCCCGCAGCAACCAACCTATTTTCCTGTCACAAAGCTGTCATCATTGGAATCCCTTTGAGGTTGTGCCTAAACAGCAGGTGCCCCCATGCGCCCTCATTTCCTACACACGCATACAGATTCCCTCTCGCTCTCTCACTCCCTCACTCACTCACACACATACACACACGCACACACAAACACATACACGCACACCATTTTCCAGTCTGTCTAAAGATAGAGCCAGCTTCCCAAAAGTCACCCCCACCTGTTGTCCTTCAGCTTCATTAACAAGGCCTCTGTTTCAGATCCCTATCTCGTTTAGCTTCAAGCTCAGGGTTAGTCAAACTTACATTTTTCTAGCATGTGTGATTCCTCATAACTTTAGAAGTAAATACATCATAGTTTCAAAAGCAAAACTCCACCTATTTAAGCAGGATTCATGCTAGTGCACTGGGTTTATTGGTGTAGGTGTTATCCAAAGGTCTTGGAATGCATCCTACTCAGACATGGTGGTGTGCAGTCCTCCAGAAAACCAGCAGTGATGGTTTATAGCCCAGTAAAATGTATCAGAGTTCACGAGGTAGAGGGAGAAACGCAAACAAAGAAGTGTGCAAATCTCACTTCAAATCATGAGTAATGTCTTCTCCATGGTTGATTGGAGGACCAACAGCAGTACAGGCGACAGACTAGTTGTTCCACACGTTTTGGACGCTGCCCCCTGGTGACAGCAAACACCTACAACTTGTAGATGATGGTCTATGAGGTTATGCATAGGCCCGACACACAGCTAGGCCAGTTTCCAAAGAGATGTAATCATTGGTGATCTGAAGGTTTGATCTGTTTTTTGTGCTTTAGAACAGTTTGGTTTGGGTTGCAGCTTTCAATCATGGATATGATAGAGGTGGTTAGATCATATGAAAGGTATGCTTTCACTTTTTAATTTTGAGAGTGCTTGTTTGAGCATTTTTTCAAACTCTACTATTTAAGAGTTAAGTTCTTAAATATTGGCCACTTCAGTAAATGTCATTCTGTTTAAACAGGGTGACATAAACAGTCAGCTAGCCAGATGTAATCAAGTATTGATATTCAGCTGATATATTGGTCTGTTCATACTTTGGTTATACATGATGTACTCTCTGATCCAGCTGTGACAGGTTCAGGTGAGGAAATTACAAAATGCATTTTCTGTAGACAGTAACTGGAAAAATCACCATATGGGATAAATGTTTGGTCAAAACAAATCACTGTATCTGTAAGATTCCCCTTTTTCTACATTTACTCTGTTTCAAGTTTTCAAATTTAGTCGTATCTTTACATGATTGTAGTTTTTATCTATGAAATTAAGGAACAACATTGGTGTTCACATGTTCTTTTTAATAGTTTAGACTTATTACACTGATCAAACAACTTTGATGTCCTGAAACCGTTTTTTAAAATCAATTTTCATTGATATGAACTAAAGTGCCTGGATCACAGAGGGCCTTGGGCTCAGTGGATGATGTCTCCATAGTTTGGCGAACATTCAGTTTGCGACTATTTTCCTTTGGCATAAGATGGCATGTTCCCTTTACTCCCTTTACCAAAATCTATGTGGGAGCAACCAATTATGACTCAGACAAATGTGACAACTTTGTTCAGTGCAGCATCCTCTCATACTCACGTCATTCATTTTGTTCTCTTTTTTATGTCCCTTCCTACTTCAGCTGCATGCTCCAGTCCTCAACTCCCTCCTCGAGCTCTGGTGGCTTCAGGGAGCCGCTGCCTCCCCCAGAGCCTACAGTGGAAGCCAGCGGATCCACACAAAACGAGGAAGACCCATTAACACAAACCCAGGCAGCCAAACCTGCCAGATCTGACCCGGGCAAGGTGCCTAAGTGGCTCAAACTTCCAGGTCAGGACAGAAAATAGAGCACAAACACAAAGAGAAAGGATCTGTGTTTAAATAACACTGTGTTGTTGTTTTTTTAATAAAGAAATGACAAGTGCAGTTTACAAGGTACAATAACTGTTTCACGCATCTTCAACAGCACATGGAGTCAAACCTTGAAATCATGAAAGTGAGGTGCAGCCAAAAAGTTATGAGAAGAAAATGGTTGATTTATTATTTCACTCCTTTAAGATCCTCTCCTCGTTCATCTATGGCCCGCTGTGCTGGGCTGCTGTCATTTCACACGGACTTCAAATACATAAACATTCAGATTGAAAATTGATGAGGAAAAGATTGAAAATTGATCTGAAATTAGTGAAAGAAACTCTGACATTCACAATCACGCCTCTCTCAAATCCCAGTAAGCATCAAACAAATACCAGTTTGAGTCCACTGCCTTCTTTTAGTCCTCGCTGTCGGTTTGAATAGTTAAACTTTCAGACCTGCACAAAGAAAACCTGTAGGCACAGCAGAACTGCACCAAACACATTAGCTGCAAAAGCTCCTCCAACACATTTAACTCAGAAAGAAGCATTGCCCCCCACCACCACTTTTTTTTTTTTTTTTTTAAATGTTGAGAAAGAACAGAAGGCTTTGAGGCACACGATTCATGTCATGGTAAACACACACACACACACACACACACAAACCACAGCTAATAGGACATGGCTTTTTGAAAGCTGAATTTGTGATGACTCAGAGGATCAGGATGCATGTAAGGATGATCCAATTAGTTCAGGATGGTCACCCCCTCCAGCCCAGGAGACCACTACAGACACTCATCGTGCCCAGGGAGAGAGCCTGCTGCCGGGCCACATCACACAGCACGAGCCCCTGTGGTCTGTCCAGTCCCAGCGCCTCTCTGTTGTTCTACTGTGGTTGTCTCTGGTGGTCACCGTATTGATGTTTTTGTTTGGTACATGACTCTCTTCTTCTCTGTCTTCATCTTGTTTGTGTTTCTGTTCATTTTATTTCTGGCTGATCTCCGTGTGTGTCCTTGCGCTTCTCTGAAGAAAGTCATGGCTGTTTTGTCTTTCATGAGGAAAGTTAAAAGAAAAAGTGGGGAGGCTGGCTGAATCAGGAATTATAGATTCCATGTGTGGACCACTACAGAGGACACACACACACGGAGCATATGAGGCTGGTTGGCATGTCTTCGTTAGTGTGTTCAGTAATGGGCAGAGTGTTTTGATGCTTTCCCGAGGATTCGGTATTAGAGCCAGCACACTTGTAGTGTTCAGCCTTCTGGCGTCTTTCTGGCCCTCGATTAAAGCCCGGCATCTTTTAAACTAAACTTCTTCTCCTTCCTGTTTCACGATGATCTGCCTTGTGTCGTGCTGACTGGATTTATTGCAGGTTTCATGCTGTGAAGGGTGTTTTGAAAAACAGCGCTGGGGTGGATGATACCAGGTTTGTTTTTAACTGGTTTTCATTGCATCCAGGCTCGGTGTTTGTGTATTGATCTGGACAACAAAGCGTGTTTAACATATTCAGGATATTTTTTCCTTATCTGCCTTAATTTACTCTGTCATTAATCAGCACATGAAGGCAGTCATCAACTTTCTGCGTGTTCATTTTAAAGGACAAGTTACAAACAGTTTACTCTTAGATATGTCTTATTGATGCTTGCTGGTTAAAGAAAAAGCTTTTGATGGTCTCTGTGTAACTTCAGACTCTCTCACTTTCAAAGCATAGAGGTCTGAGGGTTCAACCAGGAATGGTGGTCAGTAGGTGATGGTTTTGTATCTGTGGATCTCTTATGTCAAACATGACCCGCTTCTGCTGGAGTTAAGGTCCAGAGTCAACCTGACATAACTAAACATGTCCAAAATTCTACTTGGAAATACAGTTTTCTATATGGTTTAATGTCATAAGTGGGTTGTTTTGAATTTTGGCATTTTGAGTTATTAGCAACATCAACTCAAAATGCCAAAATGAGACAGTGGTGAGGTATGCTGTAGGAGTGACAGATGAGTTCAAGGTGGGTGTGGGAGATCACATCACGGATCTGTTCAGAGCCCCTTCTGTGTTTGCAGTGATGATGGGCAGGCTGACCGATGAGATCAGGCGGGAGTCTCTGTTGAATATTGTGTTTGCGAATGACGTCACGATCTGTAGTCAGAGGAGGCAGCTGGTGGAAGAGAGCCTATAAAGGTGGAGGTATGCACTGGAGAAAAGAGGAACGAAAGTTAGTCCAAGCAAGGCAGAACACATGCGTGAAAATACAAGGGTGGCAGGTGTAACAGTGAAGAAGTAGTGAACCTAACGAGTTTAAACACCTGGGTTCAGCCATTCAAAGCAATGGCCGATGCACAAAAGAAGTGAAGGGGAGAGTGCAGGCAGGGTGGAGTGAATGGCAACATTTAAAAATGACAGCGAGAGCAGCAGTGATGTATGGTTGTGAGACAGTACCACTGATAAAAAAACAGGAGGCAGAGCTGAAAATGCTGAGCTTTGCATTGGGAGTGATCAAAATGGACAGGATTAGAAATTAGTGGACATTTCTCAGTTTAGGGACAGCTCCAACTGAGGGTGAGGACCAGGTCAAGGATGTGCTCCGGCCCTGTGCTGCATTTCTTCACCCTCTCTTTCCCCATTTTTCTGTCTATCTTTACTATTTCACTATCCTATAAAGGCAAAAATGCCCCCCCAAAATTGAGCTGTAAACCAACTGTTACTGCTGGCTCAAAAGATCTGCATGCATAGAAACACCACTTACTAACAAAAGATAAAATAACATGGTAAAAGAAAGGGACAAGAAGGAGGGGGTAACTAAATGGGAGCTAAGAGAAATACTGTTTATATTTTTTGTTGGCAGTGCGTTTAATTCCTGCTTTCCCTGTCTTCTAAAGGTAAGAAGTAAAACTTCTGCTGTGCTAAGGGAAGGACCGACCGTGACAGACTGACGCAAGTTAAATGTTTGCTATGCTTCACTAGAGGCTCGGCTTTGTGACCTGCAGTGGATGTAATCCATCAGAGCTGAAGCCGGGGTTTTAAAATGGTTAAAATAATGATTGAAATGATTGAATGTGTTAATTGTCAAGAAGATCGGTGTGTTTGATTCCTGCTGATCTGGAAGAGTGCTGAGAGAAAAGTGTAGTGCAAAGTGAATAAAGATTGATGAACAAATGTGTCTGTTGTATTTAATTTACATTTTAATTATGCTAGCACTTGATCACATGATGCCACTTCTAGGTAAATTTGATCAGGATCCACAGTTAACATTTTCACCATCATAATATTTCTCTTGTTTGTTATTTATTCGTTGCTGTCTACTATTCATATTTTATTCCGGCAAAGTTGGTGTGGAGCACCCACAATTTTCTTATACATGTACAACGACAAAGGTTGTTCCATTCTATTCTATTGTCTACAGTTTGGAAAGGCCACAAAGTATTGGATAGGTGGCATTCAGAGAAGCAGAATAAGGAGACGACATAGGTTTGTGTTGTCAGTGCACCATCTATCAAAGTTGCTACCCCCACACACAACATTAAAAACAGCTTTGATGATTCTCCATCTGCTTGCATTACACTAAAGCCCTCCTCACAGCAGGTTTAGCAGATAACAGGTGCTGTTTTAAAGGTGAAACGTCCCTGGAGGCTTAAAGAACTTTAGCAGGAAAAGCACAGGTGAGACAAATTTCATTAACGACGGCCCATTTTATGTAAGCGTCCCAGTGAGCTGCGCACTCCACAATCTGGATCACTTTAGTGGTTTAGCAGTCATTCTTAACTGTGTTTCTCCTGCTGAGGTAAACTGTTGAACGTGTCTAGGGAGGGAAAATTTGGGTCAGTTTCTGCAGTCAGAAAAAGGCTGGACTATTGAAAATTTCTCAGCACGTGTTCAGTATCATTTTTCCGCTCTGTCAAGGGAAAGGAAGGACAACTATTTCACATTGCAGAAGTTTAAACTGGTTTTCAAGTAAAATACATATTTTTTTCTTCTTTTTGGATGTTTGCAACATTACTTAAGTCTGCAAACTCCTATCCATCCATCTTCTCCCACTTGTTTGGGGTTAAAGAGGGGCGGGAGCCTGTAGCTCTCACAGGGTAAGAGGCACAGTGGACCCTGGGCAAGGTAAGGAAACTTGCAGTAACCTTCCGTGCTCTGTGGTTGTAAATCCAGCATGGCGGACAGAGGACAGTGAGGAATGAGACCTCTTGGTCTTCTGCTTTCTGACTGGCTTACCCCCACTGCCATTTCTTCCGCCCCAAGCAAGCTCTCACCTTTGCACCCTTCCAAAAAAAAAAAAAACTTTCTTCAGTCCTCCTTCTCTCTTCCTCTTCGTCGTCTGCACTTCTGCAGGAAGCAGCGTATGACTGCCCAACACAAAGCAGCAGCAGTCATCAAAGTGACGAGCAGGACAGCGCCCGTGTCCAAGCTGTGGTACTGGAACCAGTTCAAATTATGTGAAGCCAACCGCAAATGCCGAGCTCCACGATGTCGCATAACAAACTCCAACCAGAAGACGGCAGTATTCAGTGGCGTCACCGGCTGGTCGCGGTGCACCGCCGACAGACGTTGAATGCTGGTCTTGTAGCTGTGCATCATGGGAAACATACAGGAAGTCACATGGCTGTTTCATTGTTAAACAAAAGTGCACTTTTAATGTAAAGGAGCAGGGTCAAACACAGGAAATCAAAATTTAGTAACAGGTCCAAGTGCATGGAGATCGGTCTTTGCACAGAAATGTACATAAAATAACTTTTTCACAGTATAATCACCCTTACCTTGGCTGGTTGACGATGGCATGCAGTGCTTCTGCCAGCTCCTCAGCTGTCACTTTGTTGAAGTCGAGGACAATGGCAGTGCCGAGGTGGCTCATGCGGTTAAGATTATAAGACTGATCGCCAAACACCGGCAAGCCGACCAGAGGCACGCCGTGAAACACAGCTTCGTACAGACCGTTAGTGCCGCCATGAGTCACGAATGCTCGTGTCTTCGGGTGACCTGAGGGGGGAAATAAACAGAACTTTTATTGTTAAAGAACCTCACAAATATTTTTGAAAATGTTCGAAAAAATAGGCCTTGTTAGGCTTTTCTTTTGAAATCACACTGAGCTAAATCAAGGTGAAAAGGTTCGCTTTGACTGAAGAAGTGCTTTGAAACTGAAATTCTAAGTTTTGCTATTTAAATTTTTTTTTTAAAAATGTGTTTCAGAAAACAAATGAATTATTTTGTTGTGGGCGTGTATCAAGAGGAAGAGGCGGGGCGCAAACTGATGATTGACAATTTATAAATTAGCAGTTTGGTTGAAGATGGCCACCACTTCCCAGGCTGACGGCAGCCAACAGGTAAACACCATTTCTGATTATTCTATGATGGAATATATTAACAGTTGAATGTTTGTAACATGTTGATATACATATATGTTTAAAGATGTATTATGCCGTCTTTAATTTGCAACAAATGTGACACAGGAGCTGTCTATCATTAGTCTACGCCCTGTCCCTCCCCCTTGATACACGCCCACAACACAAAAGCAAGGTCAAAAGTCTGAAACTTAAAAAAAATTTGATTCGAATTATTTTAATTCATTTCTCTTTTTGAAGACATTTTTTATTCATTTTAAACAGCACAATAATTTCAGTTTCTAATCACCTTTTCAATTTAAAAAAGAAAAAGAAAACCTTCCATACAATCCTATAATAACATAAATGAGTCATACCGAGCAGATCGTTCTGAGGGATCCAATCAGAAATCTTTATGTTTGGCGCCAGTGCAGGTGGAGCTTCACCACGGTGACGCCAAATCACCTGAAAGGAATGATATACTCATTGGTTCAAAGAACCAACAAACATCCAGGTAAAGTTCTTGCACTCAAAGCACTTTACTCAGCTATCCTCATTCATCCATTCGTACTAGCACTTTTTCAGTGCTTAAGTGCTTTAAATACATTCATTCTACAATTGATGCAGTGATATGATAACCCTTTCTCTGTTTGCCTGTGAGTGCCCTGACCTTCTGAGGGATTCGTCCTAAGGCGGTGGCGATGACGTTGGTGCGCTCCATCGTCAGGTTGGGTACCATGGAGCCAAAAGAAACCACTACTACACCAGCATCACCTGAACTCTGCACAAAAGCCTCCAGGTCCTGTAAGATGTGACATCATCATTACATCATCATTTAACTGTGTCATTTCAGAATACAAGTACTGTCAATGATCAGAGCTCACACCTCTGGCAGCTGATTGGCCGGTCTGCAGTTCAGACCACCCACGTGTTTGAAGTTGGGTGGGGTTGGCCGCGGCGTATCGATGTCCCAGAACGTCCTGATGAGCCACACGTCAGCCTTCCCCAGAGTCTCACACACACTGGTGGGAGTTCCTGTCCATACAGCAAATAAGGAGTATGACTTCAAAATAAAAGCTTGGATTAGTTTACTTTTATTCCTTATGCCTCATGAATTCAGACAGACGATGACATCAGTATGATTTCACCTCTGACCTTTAATCTCACTGTAGTATTTATCCATCGTCAGCTTCCAGCCCAGTTCGGTAAGCACTGATGACGCCACATATGTCACCAAGTTGATTAGTCTCTCCGTGAACGTCATGTGGTCGTTGTACAGCACAGGAGCTACCGGGACATAAGATGGCAGAAACACAGCGTGGCCACAGTGACGCTCAAAAACACTGCCGATACTCAAGCGTAGCGAGATGACGAGCGGCACGCCGAGCACATCAGCCACCAGGTCGCCACACATTACCAAGGAGTCAAGTAGGACGACGTCGAAAGCGGCATCCCGCAGAGTTGCCATCAACTGATCGTTCTTTAGAATCCCGTCACACTGCTGCCTCGCGAAGTCCAAGGTCCGCCCCATGAAGTTGATCAGCTTCATGGCCACTTGCAGCGTTGAGGGGTCGTGCATGGAGAAGTTTAGAAATTCCTGAATGGGGCTCAGATATTCCTCCCTGCTGTATGGCACCTGCAGGGAAAAAAAACAAAACAAAGAAAGAAAAAAAAACCAACAACACCTGATCAAGTTATTGATTCTTGTTAAATATCAACACTTCACCAAGTTCTTTTGATTCCTCATAGGGATCTGGTGGAAGTCAACACACTGCTCAGTAGTATCAGTTATCGCCTAGTAAGGGTGTGTTGTGAGTTCAAAGACAAGCACAAACAAATCATGAAAACAGAAAAAAAAAGTTTAACACTGAGGTCTTATATCAGGGGGCTTCCCTGGTAGTGAACATTCACTGAAATAATGTTAAATCAATATCAGATTATCAACATTATTTTCATTTATTCAATGCTGAAATCTGACATTGGTTTTTCATCACATTTTTACATTTAACATTGAAACAACAAGGAAATCATGATTAAAACAGGACTTTGCAGGTATTTCAATCAGTATCAAGCCACTGCAAATTATTTAAACCTGTGGAAAAAAATATTATGCATCATGTAAAAAAAGGATAAACATTATCTGTCAACCATTCTGTTACAATTTAACAATTTTTAAGCATATTTTTAAGCATAAGAGTTTATCTAATATAAAAATGACAATGGACATCTTTGCATTGCTTAAGAAAAAAGTTTATTTTATAACATTATAACATTATTTTCTTTAACATATTACTTTAAATTTCCTGTTTTTTGTTTACACCAGGATGGAGGTGGATATCTGGCATCCTGCACCACCCAACCAATCTGGAGCACTGCCTGGGCAAAGGAAAATTCAGAAACTCAATTTACCCCCACCTGCTGAGTTAGGCCATCTAAAATAAAAAATCAAAAGCACAAGAAAGAGAGGCTCATCTGAACTCAGATGATGGCCTCTAGCCAAAACTCTTTAGCAGGGAGAAAGTCGACACACTACTAGGCGTACACTGTACAGCAGTCGTGAGCGCTGTCCAGTGATACAGAAGTCCCACTGACTTCTGAACGCAGCTAATAGTCCCTGACATTTCTTTTAACTGGTGGCTTGTCTGCAACTGAGTGACAAATGTCTGAAACACCTGACTCCACGCCAGCATTGACCTAAAGTTGCACCTCGTTGACCAACGTGATTCCATTATGAGTGCTTTTAAAAAGCAGTTAAAAACTTTTCTATTCAAACAAGCCTGTTGTTGATCTAAGTATTTTATATTCTTTACATTATTTACATTTAACCTCTTACATTGTGTATAATGTCTATTGATTGCATTGTTTATTTTAATCTTTGTGTACAGTGCTTTGTGACTGCCTGTCTGTGAAAAGCGCTTAATAAATAAACTTTACTTACTTACTTATTTACTTACTAGTAGTGTTGTGCAAGTTCAGACTTTTATAACAAAGGATATTTTAAGGACTTGTTTTAAGGACTTGTTTATCTTACTGTGCTTAACTGGAATCTGAAATAAGACAAAAAGATGTTAATAAAAAGAGGGAGAACATGAAATTCAAATACATACTAATTACTTACACATTATCCCCCAGACGTTTCTCACAAATTCCAATAAAATTTCACCTTCACAATTCCACCCCTATAATACAGTTAAAATACTCTAATTATCTGAGTATTAGGTTTGTTTTAATGAAAGAGCCCTGAGAATTCATCTAAAGAACTGCTGCTTTATTTCAATCGTTCCACTACTAGTATCTGTGTCTAACAGCTGAACTGTCAGATGTGTAGAATACACAAGTTTAAAGTTACCCATTGTGCAAGTGTTACTAGCTTTTGCCTCTGAGCACTGCTGTATGTAACCTTTTCATTATTAAAGTCAAAGAAAATAATATGATAGACACCTGTGTGCAGCATCAATAAGTTTAAACTGTTTATTTAAAATCCTAAGAAACTAGCAGGGTTGGCTCTACATTTCAAGGCTTACAACTATCGATAACACTGTGTAAATTACGGTACAAAGTGCGTAATTGTAAAATAATAAAAACGTAGTTAGAAAATAACATTTTGAAGCAACTTTATAGCCAGCCATTCTTTTTCGCTTATCCTCATCAGGGTCACGGGTGTGGGGCTGGAGCCATAGGGCGAGGGGTGGGGGGTACACCCTGGCTAACAACTTTATAGCATCATTGCTAATATAGCTTTCTGCTAGCTTTATGGAAGGAAAATTCTGAAAATTATGACATGAAAATTTTATATTTTCTCAGATATTGTGTTGTCTAAGTATACTTTTCTCCTTCTGTTTAAGCTAACTTGCCCTACTATTTTGTATGGGCTAATTTTAAAAATATTTTTATGCTATGCAACCAATTTAGATCTAACTCTCTAATAAACTTTTTAAAGGTTTTAAATAAACTATAAACGGCAAGAAATATTCACTTTTTTCCAATTCAACTTTAAAATAATGGATAAAATCATATATTCTTACCTGATATATTGAGCGTGGTGCAGTGACTACTATGGTCAACTATAAATGTTTTCAGTAGTGGACACATGGAATGTACCACTGTGAGACGGGTGCTGCGGAATAGTTCAGGTAACAGCAGCTTTAATTTCCCGATTGCTGTCATCTGGTCAACTATGAACAGATCAACAATCAACTATAACGGCACAACAATGAATCAGTGTTATTCTAATGTCATTACTACTACATCGCCAGGTAGCTCTGACGTCACGTGAAAACTACTGCTTGTTATCTGGGTTTCCTCGGAAAATCTGAAACGGAGTAAGATCTGAAGCCCTGGATTGTGTCTTTCAGTTCTGAAGAGTTTATTCTGCTTTTCTGATCGATCTGAGTCTCTTTACTTTTCTTTTTGTTCTCCGTCAGACTACAAACACGCTGTATAACCGCCAGTGTTACCTTGAAAACCAGGAAGTTGAACTTGGCGGCATCGCGGCTGTTGTTGTAGTTGACAGTAGGCGATGCATCGGGCACTAGGATGGTGACCGAGTGGTTTTTCTTCACCAGCTCTTCTATGATGGTCCGCATGTTCAACCAATGGCTGAACTCTCCCGGAAAAACCAGAGCATGGCCTCCGTGTACTGGAGCGACAGAATGAAGGAGAAGGAGGGAGAGGGGAAGAAGAAGAAGAGGATACGTGGGAACCTGCGTCATGTGTGAAACAACAAAACGATCCCGAGTTTGTGAGCAAATTAAAGTCAGATTGCAGCTGCAGGTCCAGAGTGTAGTCTGCCTAGAGGTCAGCTACGGGTTAAGAGCTGCACTCTGATAGGCTTGCCAAGTCTGTTTACTTTCACATTCCTTAAAGCAACAGTCATTAATCGAAGACCTAAAGTGAGGCTTCCTCTGAGCCCATGCCACATGAAAACACAAAACACGTTTATATTTATAGTTCCACTGACAATTTCTCTGATTTCTCAGATTTTTATCAGTCAGTGCTCAGTTCGGATAAAAAATATTTACAGTAGATGACTCTAACCAAAGCCTCATAATAGCATTTCATATCAGACAGTCTGTGAAAATATAAATCAAACTTCTCAGAGTAACAGTGTTTCCTGAAAACCCTCTTCAATGTGACCAACTCTCAGTAATATTTAGAATAGTGAGCAACACAGCACCCCAAAAAAACTCCAGTACTGAAGATTATTTCAAAAATCCTTTATTTTTACAGGTTTCTTACTGAGATCAGGAGCTTTATTCCAGAGAGACCTCTGCACAATCAATATGTTCAGAGAGGAGATAGCCAGACAGGCAAAACACAGATACAACGATTAACAAATGTTTATTCAGGTGTGACCTCTGATACATAAATATTACCTCTGAGAATGTTCTAGTGGAATAGGAGAGCTTTATGGGAATACTGTGTTTAACTGTAAGTGGATGTGATTAATCAGTGTGGCAAAGCCTCGTGAAGGTTAGCAGGCAAAGAAAAAAATGGTAATGCTTTAATGTAGACGGTTTCTGTATAAAAATCCAATTTTACATTTAGTGTTTTGATATGTATTCAGCATGAGGTTTATAACTGTGAAAGGTTCGGATATAAACAGATGGGTAGAAATCCTCAGGTAACCCCATCAACAGCATTACTCAGTTTCATCAGAGTTTAGAACATATTTATGATAGATTACAGACGTTTATTAAAAGCACATTAGTTTTCTGTCAACCAAATAAGGGGAAGAACCAGTAGTGTAAGAAACACTGTCGTCAGCATAAAAATGTACATTACCTCAGTGTAATACTGATTATGTCAATAACAAAAGAGATGTAAGGATGGAGCCCTGTGGCACATTTTAGTGATTGAAAGAGAGCCTTAAAAACATTGGAGGCCAAGTTCTACCAAACATGAAACCATTTAATGCAGTGTTAATCTGTGTTTAATCTGTTATTAATAATTAATTATTGGGTTTGATAGTCTACCAATTGGAAGGTCAGAGGTTCAAGCCAGATGCTGATCCCTGAGTTTCCCCAATACAGCCATTGAAAAGTAAATGTGTGTGAATGAAAAATTAAAAGCACTGGGGTATAGAAAAAGCACCTGCATGAAAGTGAGTGTGAATGAGGCTTGTAGTAAGAAAGTGCGCCGAGTGCACAAATTTATACCAGTCTATACTAAGGGCTTGATTTATTAAATTGGCAAAAATTCTGCTCTTCCTGCTCGGCGTATGCACCACCACAGGAAGCAGCCTACCATAAGGCAGCAGCAGCCATTAAAGTGACCAGCAGGGCAGCACTGGTGTCCAAGCTACGGCACTGTAACTAGATCAGGTTATACGCAGACGCCGAGCTCCACCATGCTGCATCACAAACTCCACCCAGAAAACGGTGGGATTCATTTGCGTCACTGTCTGGTCATGCACCGCCCCTCCCTGAGCCCGGTTCTGTTGGAGGTTTCTTTCTGTTAATAGGGAGCTTTTCTGTCACCAAATTGCTTGTTCATAGGGGATCATATGATTGTTGGGGTTTTCTCTGTTTCCTTTGTATTATAGGGGGTTTATATTGTAGGGTCTTTACCTTACAATATAAAGTGCCTTGAGGCAACTTTTGTTGTGATTTGGTGGTATATAAATAAAACTGAATTGAACTGAATAGATCTCCCGGGAGATCAACAGACGGCCTGGTGCTGAGGCTGGAGTGATGCAGATGCTGTACCGGTTTGTCGTGGTGAGCTGAGTGTAAAAGCAAAGCTTTCAATTTATCGGTCGATCTACGTCCCTAAGAATGAGATTATAGATACAAGCAGCAAAAATGAACTTTCTCTGAAGCATGGCTGGTCTCTCCCTTAGAGGTGAGGAGTTCAGCTATCCGGGAGGGGCTCAGAGTAGAGCCTCTATTCCTCCAAATCAAAAGGGAGCAAGTTGAGGTGGTTTGGGCATCTGACAAGGATCCCTCCTGGGCGCCTCTTGGGTGAGGTGTTCTAGGCATGTCCCACCAGGAGCAGACCCAGGACACGCTGGACAGATTATATCTCTCAGCTGGCCTGGGAATGCCTGTGTGATCCCCCAGACAAGCTGGAAAAGGTGTCTGGGGAGATGAAGGTCTGGGTTTCTTTGCTTAGGCTGCTGCCCTCACAACCCAGCCCCGAATAAGCAAAAGAAAATGGATGGATGGATGAATTGGATCGATAACCCATAAGCTGGACAGGAATTGGCATGTCATATATTTGTATCATTATGTACAGCTACTTTAAATACCATATTCATTCAGTCTTTGAATTCAACTCTAATTGAGCTTTCCTCCAAACTATCAAGGTGTCTATTATAGCCCACTTCTTCAAGACCTGTGTTTGCAAATCCAGTATGGCGAACAAAGGACAGTGGGGAATGAGACCTCTTGGTCTTCTGCTTTCTGATTGGCAGATCTACACTTGTCCCCACCCCACCCCCCTATACTACCCACCATCCCATTCCTCCCTTCAGCGACAAGTGCGAGTTTTGCATGACAGCGCTCACAAGAAGCATGGCAAAAGTCAAAGCGCTCAATGTGTGAATTTCTGACTTGAGAGAGCGCAGTTCAGCACTTGTGTTCACTAATTTGAGAGGTTGTAATTACATTCGAAACACAACTGTGTGAAAAAATTTAGGAGAGAAAATTTCAAAATACAAGTTCAGATTTTTTCTACATATTCTCACTTTTTATTTTGCAAGCTCATTTTGCATCATATTTACCTTCATAAAAGTGGGATCTTTCCAAAAATAGACATGAAGGCAGCAGGGCCAAACACATGCAGTCAGGGGGTCAATGTTAAAGTCATTCTATAACAGCAAAATAGACCAGAAATAAATAAAAGCACTCTCCATAATTAAAGTGCTTACAAAGTATGACTTCAGCACTTGTACACATAGTATATGTATTATGTTATATCGCACCTCAGTGCAAAAGACCAACAGACATTCGCACACCAGCAGGTGGAGACACAGACTTAAGGACTGATCTATGGCTGCTGTGGTTCATGAAGTGGGAAAATATTAACATTTATGGATTCAGGCTGTTAATTAGA
Source organism: Oreochromis niloticus (assembly GCF_001858045.2). Classification (NCBI taxonomy): domain Eukaryota; kingdom Metazoa; phylum Chordata; class Actinopteri; order Cichliformes; family Cichlidae; genus Oreochromis; species Oreochromis niloticus. The sequence goes on along the minus strand of NC_031971.2, from coordinate 32,681,758 downwards.
ATAAATGGAAAAAGCATTTAAGCAACTTCATGATATTGTTTAAGTAAATCTGAATCTCACCTGCACAATAATGTGATGTAGATTTTTAAGCACATTTTTTATATGTTTAATATGTTAAATGTGAACAAGTTAGATTTCACTGTAGGATACTTTTACTCCCCAGTGACAACATCGTACATGTCCCCAAGCCTCATTTTTCACCCCTCTGATACAAATATTTGTCTTCAAATGTTTCATAAATTCTTATAGGCCCGTCTCTTTGCTACCACAGTTCTCTTCTATATTGGAAAAGATATTTTAGAATAGAATGTATCACTTTCTCACAGAAAACAATGTACTATATGAACAGCTGTATGGATATAGACCCAAAAGAACCACAACACATGCCTTAATGGAGTTTAAAGATACAGTAACAACTGCTAATGAAAACAAAAAATATGCTATCTGGAGTTTTTTAGATTAAAAAAAATCATTTGATACAGTCAATCACAACATTTTACTTAACAAACTATGCACATATGGGTTCAAAGAGGTGGCATTATCATGGGTTAACAGTTACACATTGAGGAGGTAATTTAGCCATATAAATCAGCTGGACACATCTAAAACCTGCAGAACAACGGCCCTTGAGGCCTGGAGTTCCCCACCCTTGCTGTACATTTAAAAACCACAAAGCTTCCGAGTCCAAAAAATGGAGGTAACACAGAGTGCCTTAAACCTGCTTTTTTGTTTTTTTAATTTCCATCAGGAGACGACTCATCTGGTTTTTTTTTTTAAAAAAAAGGGGCCACAGTTTATAGAGAAATGTATGGGGAAAAAGCTACAGGTCCCTTTTCTCTATGTTCTCAGTAAGCACTTCCCTGTGGACTTTATCAACCCAGTCATTGGTGTCAGGTCATGTTAGATAAAACATAAAGTCTATTTGCATATGTGGTCAACAGTCAAAACTCAAGGTGTGCTCGCCGGCAAACAACCTGTCAATTACATCTCATTTGCCAATGAGTCTAAAGCATCTCTCAGTTTCTCAGCCAGATCCACTTCTTGTTCATCAAACCATCTATCTAAATATCAAGATGAATAAGGTGAAAACAATCAACTAAAATCTCTTAACAAGACTTCCACAACCACTGGATGATGTTACACCATCTCGATCCATCTATACCTCATCTTGGCAATGACTAGCAGTGCCTAAACTCTTCAGTTATTTGTTATAGTCAAGACTTATTTGGTTAAATACAAACACTGAATAAACAAAAACAAAAATGAAAACAGGATTTCGTGATGTCTGCAGCTCTAATAATAAGGGCAAAAAGTTACTTCTGCCAGTGCAGCACTTGGGTGTTCTTTTCACCATGGATGACAGAGGAGACCTGAGGGGGGTACTACAAAGCAAGTTCAGCAAAGCCAGACTTTCTTTGACTCGACAAAACCTAAAAACTCAGCCAGAGACAATAATCAGTATCTCAGTAGTGGGTTTTTTTTTTTTTTTACTTTCTGTATTAACTTAGGCTTTGTGCTTCATCATCAGCACAGTTTGCACTGCTGCTGCCCATCTTCTTTCTGCAGTGTAGGACACAAGTCAACACTTGGATTTAATAAGCTGCTTGCTTCAGCAGAGAATCTCCCCCATAAAGCATACTGTAAATAAAAGATTAGGTATTTAAAAAAATGCGCTTCCACATTATTTTAAATGAAAATGAACATAATAAGCTGCATAATAAGTTACAATTTTAGCTCAGCCAGGTAAAAAGAGACCCACCTTCATGACACTGAAAACTGTGACTTTAAGCTCAACATTTAAGCTCAACATAGGTAATTAATGAATTAATCTCACTCTGAAATGAGCCCAGGTCTGCTGGGTAACTAGATAACATCCGGCTTTCATGTCAGCTGTAATAGCTAGACTGTAATAGCTAGACTTAGAATGTATTACATATTTATTCATATTTATATAGTTATATTTAAAACACCAATATTTAGAATGATTTACTGTCATGTTTTATTAAATTAAGTCAAATAAAAATAATAATAAAAAAGAAGAAATAATAAATTTTGAATATTTAGAATATTTTAGGATATAGAATATTTAGAATATTATTTAGAATGTTTTATTTTGTACTTTTGCTTTTTTATTTAAAACTGAACCCTTTGTGTTTCAGTCCTTGAGACTCCTGTTTGCATGTGAGTACCAGGTCATTGTGTTTCTTCCAGAGTGAGGATCATCTTAGCATGTGAGGACTGATGTGTATATCCTCCATGTCATGGTCTTTGGTTTTGAATTTTTATTCGCAAGTTTTATTCTCTGCCTGGGTTTATTCCAGTTGAGGTTTTAAATTATTAGTTTAATTTTTTCTTTTTTGAGCTGTAATACTTTTTTGTAAAATTTGAATTCTGAACCGTTTGTGCTGGTTTAGATCATGTATTGTTCTAGTGTTAGTTTTGAATTCTGGGATTTTATTAAGCTCCATTTAATGTTATTGGTCGTGTGTTTAGTTCCCTCAGCTTTTGTATCAGGGTTTATAGGTTTCTTTTGGGTTGCTTCCTGTTTTACCTTGAAATTTTTTGACATTTTTTCCTTTTTTTGTGTTATATGTTAGTTCTGCTTCCTGCCTGTGCCTTCCTCGCTTCCCTGATTGTCTTTACTTGCCTTAATTAAGTTCAGCTGTGCTTTGTTGGCCACCTGTCTCCTGCTGTCTAATCATCTCTCTGTGTGTATGTGTCCACATTTCCTCCATTGATGTGTTGCTGTTTCCCTTTTTGATGGTGGATATTTTGGGTCTGTGTTTTTTCCCGTTTGGACTCCTTTGAACTCCTGGTTACAGGACTAACGTTTTAGATATGCCTCCTCCATCCTGCATTTGGGTCCTCATCTCTATACTCCCCAAACTGATTCTGGCACATACAAAATAAAATAACAAAACACTGGATTAAAAAATGAAGGAAAACAATGGGTGCACAAAAAAATGTAAGCCTTCTCGGGCTGATAATTTGAGCTTAAAGTAAAGGTGCATATTTCTGTTTCTGAGATCCCAAAAGGTACGCGTTTAGCACTTTGTGACAGTTTCATTCTATATCTGTCTTTTATATCAGCATAATGATGATGATTATTACAGAAAGACATTTTTGCGTTCAAATCTCCTCTAGAACATTTGCTCACTCTGGGTTATTCTCAGTTGATAATAAATGCAGATGTTAGATATATAATGTACAGTATAGGTAGACTAAAAAAGTCCCATATACCATAAAAGTAAAATGTAAAGCACTTTATTGTCTGAGAGTGTGGTCGTGCTGCGTCTACTCACCCAGAAATTTAACAGTTCTGTATTAAATTGATTGATTTAACAAATGAGTCAGGTATTTAACCTGTTTTGTTAATCAGCTTCACTGGGGTCATTTATTTCACCTCATTCCACAGGGTCTGCAATGTGTCTGCATGCTTCAGCTCCACGCCCAACCACATGTACACAACCCTCCAACACTCATTTGGTGATGGCCCAACCCCAAATAACTTCCATTCTGGTCTGACAGACCAACGGCACCCCCTCCTCTGAGCACATGGGAGGAGAAAGTAAGCGCGAGGGTGCGACAGAGGGAAAGTACGAGGATGAGACCGAACATGCCAGAGTCTGCATAAATGATCCAAGAGCCAGGAGGAGGTTCTGAATCAGCTGAGAGTTTTGCGTGGACCTGGTTCTGATGTGGTCCAGTAGGAAGAGGCTCATCAGGATCTACAGGAGATTTCCAAAACAGTCCTCACAACTTCATTCCTGGTTTTGAGTCTGTATATTTGGGAATAATCAGGATAAACTCTCAGAAGAAAGGTGAGTGTGTGTGCCTGCCTGCCTGCCTGGCTGCTTGAGCTCTGACAGAAGACCTCAAAAAGGTGTCTCTGCCCCTGCGTGAGACACTTGGTGACATGCTCTGATTCATCAACACATAAATACGACTGTCCTCATCAAGTCGACTGAGAGAGAGACGAGAGTGAATAATTCAAAATACCTGAGCATCAGGATGTCCCAACACACATTTACCGGACGTTTGAGCTGAAAAGCAGAGGCATCCATTCATCATTAGTGGCGTTCTAAGTTTGGAGGCAGCGGTGATTTCCACACACATGTCAGTGGTTTAATTTTGTCTGAAGGGAGGCAAAGCGAAGACTTAAAGTGAATGATGAGAGCACAAAAGAAAGAAACAAAGGCTGCTTCATGAGGCCAGAGAGGTAAATGTAGAATAAGCTTATTTTTTAAGGTGGAGCTATACCAGTGTTTCAGATCTGTGAGAGTGACTCTTTATTTTTGCTTCTTTTCCCCACAGATTTCATGAAGTGGATGGATTCAATCAGATAACCTGAGATCATAAAAGACTCCTCATCATCCTAAATTGTGCCAATTCTGTGGCCCTAAAGAAGTTCTGTCTTGAATATTTTACTGTACACTTCCTGGACAGTCATGGATTCCCACAGTGGTCCCTACCTCAACCATAAGGCTCTCTGCTCACCTCTGGGTGCAGCCCGGTTATGTCAGTTAGCTTTGGGCTGTGCTGTGATCGCGATGGTGACCCACACTGCCGGCTACAGCGGCTCACACGGCGTGTTCTGCATGGCGGCGTGGTGTTTTTGCTTCGCCATGTCAGTATTGGTGTTCTTCCTGGATGCAACCCGTCTCTACAGCTACCTGCCCGTATCCTGGGACAACCTCACAGTCACGTGTGCTGCCTTTGCAACGCTCATGTAAGTCACAGAGTCAACCTTTGAACTGGAAGTTGCATTTTGACCACCTTTCACTCATCATACCAGTTTTTTCACATGCAGCAAATTAGTATCCACCCAACAGAAATACCCAAATACATCTAACGGATAAATGATTGCATAAAAAGAAACAAACATTATCTTCTGAATCCTTTTAGGTGAAGAAACAATAAAAATATATGCACACCATGATCAAAGGTCTCCCACTGGCAAGTTCTCTCAAGAATTAATTAATTAAATCTGCTATTTAATCAACGGTGGAAAAAAAATGAAAATTAATAATGTAAAACTGCTGCTCAGTGATGAACAGCAGATGATTATCATTCAACTACAGTTTTCTCCAGCTTTAAGAAATATTTTTGCACTTTTCATTGCACTTTTTTACAGGTAGCAATTGTTGCTTATCGCCATCACTGGTGTTTTCCAGCATCAGGCAGTTAAAAGAAGATCTTGATAAATCTTCTGTATGCTCTGCACTCACTTTTTGCACAGGCAAGGTTGGCACCGAGCTGCTAAATATTTACGTACATAGGTGAAAAGATGCCTTTTTTCTAAAAACTGCATTACTTAGCAGGCAGATCTGAAATGAGAGTTAAATACTGGACTTAATTCATCAAGTGTCCCTCCAGATAAATGCTTCTGTTGCTGTACTGGATGTGCTGGATGAGTAAACACAGCAAATATTCACCACATCAAGTTTATGGAAAATGGACAGCACTGATATACAATGTTTCTACTCATCTGAGCAATCAGAGCATTGCCTACTACAAGTGTCATTCACCCACTGATGCCAAACATGTATTCATGCAGTGTTTTTTATCTACATCTAATCCCTTTCTAACACACTCACACACACACGCACTGATAAGGAGTCAGGGATCTTCCAATTGGCAGATGACCCACTCTACCACCTGTTGTGTATTGTGTTTAAAAAAGCACAAACAAAGAAACCTACACAGTTTTGACTAGAAAAAAATATTGCAGTTTGAGATCTTATAACCTGGTCTTTACTGCTAAACACACTTGGATCAGGTGTTCTTAAATTGTGAAACTTTAGGGATATTTGAACCGTTCTTGATTACAGCCATCTTTAAAGCCAGACTGATGTTAGGACTGACCTCCTGCGTAAACACACCTCTAATCAACTCTTGAGAGTCACAGCTTTAACAGAGGTAGAACATTAACCTTTCATTGCAGTACTGGGCACGTAATCACACTACTGTCACTGTGTGAGGTTTTTTTATGGGACTTTTGATCCTGTACAGGATCCATACAGGATCAAAATTATATATACAGGCTGAAAAATCTACATATATCTTTACTAATATTTGGTTAAATGTCCCTTAGCAAGCTGTACCTTGGCCAGACCTTTGCGAAGTGATGATACGTATAAATAACTTCTACATGGGTACAGTTGTTTGAAGTGATGATCTTAGAATCTGCAATTGTTTAGAAATAGCTCCAAGAGACTTTCGAAACCAACATTTTGCAAATTTGTTGCAGTCAGAAACTTGTTTTCCAGTTATACCAAAACCAGTTATAATGGGAAGGTTAAGGGTCAGCCTCACTCATAATTTAATGCCATAACTTAGAAAATAAAACAAGATTCTTGTGAACATAGTTTGACTGCTGACCTATTAAAGACTGCACAGTGTATATTTTATATGGCGTATCTTATGAGACATCACAGACATAGTTGAAAATGTAACCCTGGTTTTCTCAGATTTAATGAACTCGTATAGTTTTCTTTCCTTCTTCTGCAGGTATGTGACGGCCTCTGTCGTTTACCCTCTGTTCTTTGTGCAATCCGAGTGCCCTTACGCTGGCTGTGATGTCAGAAATTTCCGCATTGCCGTCACCGTCTGCTCCATCCTTGGGACTCTGGCCTACGGGGCGGAAGTGGCCTTGTGCCGAGCAAGACCAGGCCAGATTGTGACGGGTTATATGGCCACAGTGTCCGGCCTTCTCAAAGTTGTTCAGGGCTTTATAGCCTGCATCATCTTTGGTGCACTGGCCAACCGGAGTCAGTATTCCCAGTATGCAGGCACAATCTACTGCGTTGTTGTCTACGCTTTCTGTTTTGCCCTCACAGCACTGGTGATCATAATGACTGTGTGCAAGCGGACCAAGGCTGTGTGCTGCATGCCCTTTGACCGCTTCGTGGTAGTGTGCACCCTCCTCGAAGTACTGCTCTACCTGAGTGCATCAGTGGTGTGGCCAGTGTTCTGCTTTGACACAAAATACGGCTCCCCATGGAGACCGTCGTCCTGTCCACAGGGGAAGTGTCCGTGGGACAGCAAGGTTGTGGTGGCCGTGTTTTCCTTCGTCAACTTTGGACTGTATTTGGCCGACCTGATCTATTCCCAGAGGATACGATTCGTCTCCTCACATAGGCCCAGTAATTCGCGGGCCTAGCAGTCCTTATTTGGCATTGGTTTAGCAGGTTTAAGTTATTTATTTGCCTCACAGTTTAGGATTTTTGATATTTAAAACCATAGAAAAGGTAAATTTGTAATGGACAAGTTTCCAAACCCAGGTGCTGCACTTACTCTGCTGCTGAGACGTCATGAATTTGAACTGAAAGCACTCTTGTGGAATTTCACTGCCACACCCTAACATGGCAAAACTGACCCCTTCTTTCCTAGGAGCCAGCCTTACCCAGGCAGTCTGGACCCAGTGGTATGTCCTGCCAAATCCTCATAATACAAGATACTCCCACTATTCTTGACCTGTGACACAACACACACTTCCTTTCTACTTGTATTTCTGGTCAAATAATACATAAAAGTCTTGAATATAAATAGCAAACCTGGTTTTGGCATCCATGGCATCCCTGTCATCTGCGAACCCCACACCAGCGATCTACGGACTCAGGCTGCCAAAAATAAACACGAGCCGTCTGCACTCATACTAAAGCCATGACACAGCATTTATAAGAGGCTGGTGTCTTTAAAGCCTCTCTATGAAATGCTTTCCTCAGTCTATACAGATGAGGAGAAAATTATCAGCCGCCCTGTAAAATTTAAAGTTTTTGTCAAAATTTTCCCAAGTGCCTTTTCAACAGAGCAAGGGATTTTCCACATAGCTTTTCTAAACAAACTAGTTTTCTTAAGAAAGCATAGATTATTTCTGTTTGCACTCAATAACGAAATTATTTCAGAAAATAACAAAGAATTACCAAAATCAATTTACACAGAGTATTAAAACCTCAGCAGTGTTTGAGCTGTTGCTTGAGAAAGCATCATGCGAAAAGCCAAAAGAAATCAGTTTAGACTTGAGAAAAAGAATCGCTGATGCAAAGCACGGCATGGATATACAAAGTTATCACAGCATTTCAAGAACTGGAGAGAGAGAGGTATCGTGAAGAAGGTCAAAGAGAGCCACAGAGTACAGAACAAGCAATACTCTGGAAAGAAAATGTGATGTGATGTTTAAAGATCCCAGAAACACTGCCAAGACACTATTGAATGACTTAGCCAATTCTAGTGACTGCTATCGCAGTCACTAGAACTCAGCACCCCTGTACTGTGAGATTGCAGAAAAACTCCACTTCTGCAGAAGAAACACCTTCGAGCAAGACTGAAGTACGCCAAGGACAACCTGGAGAAATACTGGAAGCGCATCCTTTGGTCAGCTGAGACAAAACTAGAGCCCTTTGGCCACAGACAGACACGGCTTATGTTTGGAGAAAGACCTGGAGAAGACCGTCCCCACAGTGAAACACACTGCTAGGAGTATTATGCTGTGTAGCTGCCTCCGTTTATCTGAAACTGGGAATCTCTGTGCACCAACGGACAGTATGAGCATGGTCAGGGTGGTCAAGAAATGTTTATACAGTCTCACAGATTAATCACATGTAACTCAATATGTGTGCTTATTTTGCTTTTTCTTGTTTTCTGTCACATATGTACACATTTTTATGTTACATATATTGTTATGATGGTGGATGCTCATATTAAATATAGCCAGGATGCAAATAATGAGGTCAAAGTATGTAAAAAAGCCAAGTTTCAGACCTCTTTTTTTCTACTCTTGGGTCTGTATGATGTCATAGAGAGTGTAAATGACTATTATGGTCATATAGCTAAGCCCCCAGTATATGGTAAACTGTGAATCATGCAAAGCTACTCTAGTATAGTTAATATTATGGAGATGGAAATGAACGGGAAATGAATCCCGTTTAATTGATAGTTGAAAGGGTTGTACTATCCTTATTACAGTTTTTTCTGATTGCTTAAGCACATTTTTTGTAACTATTGGCTATTTTTGCAAAACTCTACACACAAATAAGAAAACCTGTCACCCAATTATCAAAACATTGTAGTTCTCTTGCAAAAGCGAACACAGCTAGATTAACTCTTCACACCTTCGTAAAAATGGTGTTTTCATATCAAACAGTACACACAAGCCATCATCTACTAAGCACACAATGCGCCAACTGCACACTGATGGTATGAATACAAAACACATCTGGCTTTTGCATTCTCTGTGTACAGATGTCAATTTGAGGTCACACTTTTGTCATAGTGTCATGTAAACATACAAGGATCCAAACTTCAAGTATTGGTGTTTATTCACACTCATCAAAACCAAGACAAAGTCAGAACACAAAATAGGAATTACACAAAAAAAGGGAAAAAAAGACAATCAGCCTACATCATGTCATCTTTCTGGGTCCGGCCACAAAATTTTGTCCACATCGCATGCGATATCCTCCAGTCCAAGGCACCGGGGAAAATATCTCCTTGAATGCCGTATCCAGGCCTGACATGATGCCTGGTCAATATCTCCACATGCCTCCATTGCCTGTAAAAGGGCTACCTGTTGATGAGGATGACGGTCGTACACTTTCCAGCGCCAGGCAGAGAAGAACTCCTCGATGGGATTTAAGAATGGAGAGTATGGAGGGAGGTTGAGTGCCATGAAGGATGGGTGGTCTGTAAACCAGTTGCGGACCAAAGCAGCCCTATGGAAACTAACATTGTCCCATATGATGACATATCGGGTCTGCTCTGGTCTCTGAACAGTGAGCATGTCATGCAAGGTGTCCAGGAATGCAATAATGTGTGCAGTGTTGTATGGGCCTGTGGTTGCATGATGGTGAACAACACCATTTTGGCTTATAGCTGCACACATGGTTATGTTACCACCACGTTGTCCTGGGACATTGATGATGGCACGGTGTCCAATAATGAATAATAAATAATAAGTTTAGGCTGAACCTGTTGGCCAGCTTCCCTCAGGGTCATCCCATGGTTGATGACATGGTCCACTATTGTAGCTCTGATGTCATCAGTTATTCTGTTTCTTACTCTTCTTACCCTTCCTCTTTCCCCTCCTCGTCCTCTTCTTGCTCCTCCACGTCCTCTTCCTCCAACTTCTTCACCTCCACGTCCTCTCCCTCAGCCTCCTCTGATTTTCACTCTTCTCACTCTTGCTGCTCCTTCCATTGTACTCCACATAGCTTACCTGTGGCCTGTTTATAGTGCTTAGGCTGACTGCAAAGTGGACTAATTATCTAAAACAGTTTTCACATGTGAAAGTGTGCCAGACATTTGGCAAAATAGTGTTAATGATAGCCATACATGTGTATAATTTTGCTAGGAGTGTGTTGGAAATTTGGTAATTGAGTGTAAGCAGTGAGTTGTGTTTACAGTTCTGCAAAAAGAGTGCTGTGCAGTGAATTGTGCCTACAGTTTTGCAGAGTGTGTGTTACAAAATGGCAAACTGAGTGCAAAGCAGTGTTTGTGCTTTTAGTTTTGCAAACTCAGTGAGTGGTTTTGCTATAAGTATTAATAGTTTTAGAAATTGTGCTATAAGAATCACAGTTAGGGTTTAAGCATTCAGAAAAAACTGTAAAAATGACCTGTGTGATAATCTTGTAAACAGTACTGAGACACTATGTGATTTTACATTCAAATAAACTCAGATTTGTTGATTTAAAGCTTCTGTAATAACTTATCTTCTCATGAGTGAACTAATTACTGAATCTTTGATTGGTGATCTGTGATATTTGTAGAGACCAAAACAACAATGATAACACTGATTATTGGCCTTGCTTTTGTTTTTGTATGGAAACTTGATTTAAAATGAGCTCTAATGTTGCCCTGCACACTATCTTTGATAACATCCCAGTGCTGTGTTTAAGGCTTGTGCTGCCACCAAGTGTCAAAATAAATAATGAATTCAGCGCAATATAATATAAAATATGTTTATATGTGCGGTGAAAATAGTGTCTACATACATTCCGTTTCTCTGAGCAGAAAAAATGTCAAACGTTTGAACTAAACTTTAGTAAGTTTTGTTCAGATTTTACATTCACCTCTGGAGTCTGCAGACATGAAGCCAAATGACTGAAGTGGTGAAACACAACCTGTGTAATGATGGGTGGAAGTTTGTCTGTCACAGGACTGCTTGTATATGTTCACAATGTGCCGTCTCCTGTATGAGCCTCTTTCCTTTTCCTTTTCTTTCTTTAACGTCTTTCTACTGTGCAAATTCAGGATGACATCAGTCATTTTGAGCGTATGACCCATCAGATCTTCAGACACACTCTTCAGGCTTTGGTTGTAGATCATTAAATTGCCAGACGACCTGATTTTGTACGCCGCCATATCTGTGCACCTTCAGGGGGTAAAAAGGAGCAAAGACAGGGGTCTTTCTCTGTCTGCGGTGCTAGCATTCACAGGGATAAAACACAAGAAGAGATCTGATCCGCTCAGCCTTTCTTTGTTCTCCTCCATTAAGATTTCTCTCTCCTCCACATTTTCACACTCCCTCCCTGGATTTATTTCTCACACATCATACCAGTTACCTCCTCCTCCTCTTTGCTTTGGTCACCTCAGTGAATCTCATCTCTCTAATCCAGGATCAATGTAGTGCCCTGTCACATCTGTGAGTGCTATGGATGTATTATAATAAGTCCTCGGGAAGCTGCTGTGGCACAGCATACGTCTCGCAAAAACTGTTCTTGCTGCTCAGCAGCAAATCCGCCACCAGTTGGCTGCTCTCGTCTCCAAATCTGTCTAAGACAGCAGAAAACGTCACTGTGTGACTTGGAGATTTGCTATTTTCAACATTGTGCCAATTTATGGAAATTAGTAAGTAAATACAAGTGAATAAGATGTACCAGATGATCTGAAGAGGGTTTATCTAAACTGCTGGGCTTTGTAGCAAAAAATAACTTTGTATTGTTAAAGTAATATTTTTATGTTGTGTCTGTTGCTTTGAAAGCATTTAGATCCTCTTATATATTCTGCACAATTATTTCTGTTAGCTAGCTCTCTGGAGGTACTGCTTGATCCATGTGCACTCTTCTCTGGGGTTATATTTCCAGAGTGAGATGTAACATCAGTTGAATATGACAGAACCCAGAGAAAGCTACCACTGAAAATGATGGACACTGTCACCACAGAGCAATCTGCAGCTCAGTCGAGGCCTGCATTCTGCCCGCTCCTCGGCAGACCTCCATTCAGCAGCTGTTCCATGTTTGGCACTCATTTTTCCTCTCTATCCCAAGGGCCTCTGTCTTAAACATAGCAATAGATGAAGTCGCCTGACAGAGATGGGATGCGGCAGGTGTCCATCATAACTGTCCCCTCCTCACCTTCCTGCTGGGGGCACATGGAGGGACGGCTGGCTCACTGTTGTCACTAATCTCTGATGGCACATGTTGTTGGTGTCAGACTCCCCCTGCGGATCTCAGCTCTCGTTTTGCCAAATGCTGGGTGGAACAATGCTGAAGTCTTGATTTTTGGTCCCAGTAGATCTCAGTCTGCTACTGTATGCAAAACAGTGTGGGAGCTTATTATGAAAGCAATGGCATGGTACTTAAGAGAAGCATCCAGCATTATGTAATCAACTTCAATATTGATTGCATATGTTGCTAGGCTACTGAAATGCATGCCATGACAGTGTGTGGTGTTGAACATATATTGTGCAAATCCTGTGTGTGTATATTAAAATGTGTTTTGTTTGCCTGAATGAAATGACAGAATAGAATGTAAATAAAACAGAATGCATGATTTGCAAATCTCATAGAGCCATATTTTATTCACAATAGAACACAGAAATAATATTTTTTTAAAAAATATTGAATAATTAATCTGAGAAAATGCACCATTTTAAGAAAAATATCTCATTTTGAATTTGATGTCTAAAAAAGGATTGGGAAGGACCATTTTTACTACTGTGTAGCATCGATTCTTCTTTAAATAACAGTCTGGAAACTGAGGAGGACAGTCGCTAAATTTTTGGGAGGAGAATGTTGCAACGCTTGCCTCAAGGCGCTTTATATTGTAAGGTAAAAACTCTCCCATAATACAGAGAAAACCCCAACAATCAGATGAATCATTATGAGCAAGCACTTGGCAACAGTGGGAAGGAAAAACTCCCTTTTAACAGGAATAAACCTCTGACAGAACCAGGCTCAAGGAGGGGCGGCCATCCACTGCAACCGGTTGGGGTTGAGGGGAGGGAAACAGGATGATGCTGTGGAGGAGAGCCAGAGAATAATAATAACTAATGATTAAATAGGTTAGTGAGCAGCGTGTAAGCACATAGTAATCAGGGGAAAAACTCAGTGCATCATGGGAAGCCCCCAGCACCCTAGCCCTATTGCACTGTAACTAAGGGAGGAATCAGGGTCACCTGATCCAACCCTAACTATACGCTTTAGCAAAGAGTAAAGTTTGAAGCTTGATCTTAAAAGTAGAAAGCATGTCTGTTTCCTGAATCCAAACTGGAAGCTGGTTTCACAGAAGAGGGACCTGAAAGCTGCATACCATTCTACTTTTAAATACCCTAGGAAGGCAGCATATGTTTCTCTAAAGCCTTTCAGATTGCATTGTGCCTTTCCAGATGTACAGGCTGCCAATACCAAACAAGCACCCCCACATTTCTACCTCTATAAAATGCAAGTGTGAACTGAGCGTTGATGAAAACTGGTAAACAAAAGATAAATATTCTCTGGTGAACTTTAGACCACAGTTTGCTCTCCTCAGACCCCTCATGGCTTTATCCACACCACAAGAGACCTATATTCAAGTGGTAATATCAACCTGGTAAGCTAAATACAGGTACCAAGGATAAAGACACAGAAGGAGTATGACTTATTGAGGCTTCTCTCCCACAGATTCTTCTGGGATTTACAGTCTGATTTGTTCCTGAGATTTTGAGATGTGCTGTGGGAGATCCTTTATTAGTTTTGGGTTTGACATTCAAATGAAAGCTGACATTACACTGGATGCCTTAACTTCCCCGCTGCCATTTCCTTTGTATTCTGTCTTTGCCGCTTATTCTTGTCTCAGACTGCAGGAGGGTGACGTATGGCAACACTTGGGAAAGATTTCTGTCTGTCTGTGATATTAAATATGCACATCTCCCCTCACTCAGCAAAGCTACTTTTCTCTCTCTCGTTCTCACATCGTGAAGAACACAAGCACGAATACACACCTCGGGCCCCTAATCACTGCAAGCAACAATTTGTTGTGAACGCTTCACCTAGATCTGCTTTCTGCTGTCGCTGAAAAGAGAGAGAGAGAAAAAAAAGATTTGTGCTCTACGGGTATTTTTAATAAATCTCTCGGGGTTTTGTCAAAAAAAAGAAAGACAGAATGAGTGTTGTCACGCCTCAGCACACATACCGAGTCTGAGTGATAGATAGAGCAGAGGCAGGCAGTGGTAAATTGACTTTGTCTGTCTGTCAGACTGAGAGGCAGCGTCGTGGGGATATATCACTGTAAATTTCAGCTAGTTTCAGATTAGGTTCATGGAACAGATTTGTGGGTAATTAGCTTATTCTGCAACCAACAAGAGAAAGAACACTGACACTTTGTATCATCAGAAGGGAATATTTTTCCCTAATTCCCAACAATTTTCCCTTTTCTTCTGAATATAAATGCATACAGATGCAGAGACAATCTTTTTCTCACTCCTTTTTCAGAAGGAGAAAGCATCTGGTTGTTTTACAGATATTTAACGAGCTTGAGCAAGAATGCACATTTTGCAGTTGCACACAAAAAATAAATTATTTTCATTTAAATATGCTCACACTTTGTTGTTTAGGTAAGGAGAGTGTTTCATCGTCGGTCCAGTGGAGAGCACTGCTGCCCTGTAAACAGAAGGTTGTGGGTTTGAACGTACTGGTTTCCTGAGGGCTTTATGGAGTTTGCATGTTCTGCCTGTGTAGATTGTCTCCTGGTACTTCAGCATCCTCCAACAGTTCAAACCCATGCTTGGTTGGTAGGTGTGGATGTGAAGAGTGTGTGGTTGTCTTACTTACTAAATAGACTGGCAACTAGTTCAAGCTGTATCCCTCCTCTCACCATGTAACAGCTTGGAAAGGCTTGGTTGGCCAGATGGTTTCTAGGCCTTTGTGACTGGGGATGGATGGATGGATGGATGGATGGATGGATGGACTTTTGAGGACTCACACGTTAATCACCCTTCAAGGTTTTTAGAGGTAGTCCTTGCTGACCTCAACATATGATATACTGATGTGTAGAACCATCAGCTGATCAATCTATAGCACACAATATCAGCCATGATGGGCATACTCAAATGATGTTAAGGTGAAAATTAGTATCATGAATCACAGTGATGATGGGTTTTTAAAATGTATTTATTTTTTATCTTACATAGTGTGTTGTAGACAAAATCTGGAAACATTTGAGTTGCTCATACAGAGATTTTCAAACATAGATATAATAATCTTAGAATTTTTTTTGAATCATCCACAGTGATTTCCTCACTTCTATGAAGGTTGACCAATATTAACACAGAGTGCACAGATTTCGCAGCACTCTGTTCTTCCCTCTGCCGACAAGTTTTATATACATGCTGATTTCCTTTTCCAGCAGGACTTAACACCTGCCAACAGTGCCACACAGACTGCCAAAGCTACTACCAAATGTTTGCGAACCATGTTTTTACTGTGGTCGACAGGCCGGCCAAATCACCAGACCTGAACCCCACGAGGAATCTGGGGAGTATTGTCAAAAGGAAGACGACAACCACCCAACGCAAAAAGAAAGTGAAGGCTGCTATCAAAGCACCCTGGGGTCTATTAACACCTCAGCAGTGCCATGGATTGCCTCCATGCCACACTCCACTGATGCAGTAATTCATGTTAAAGGAGCGCCAAGTAAAGAAACTAACATACTTTTCAGGAGTTGGACATTTGTTTTATGATCCTCTGCACAACATTTATTGCCATATCTATAAAAACTTTACACTTTAAGTATATTTTCAGTATTTATAATTATTAATAATCAGTATTTAGAATTTTACCCCTTTAGATGAGTAATATTTTATTATGTATTTCACTATTTTCTCACCTACACTAGTGCTAAGATTGACCTGATACTGAAAATTTAAAGACATGTCAGGCAGAAATTCTCCACATTCTCCATTTATCCCACATTTTCAGTATAAACAGGTAGAGGAACACTGTGTTTCATCACTTGCCACACTGGCGGGTTTAGTACTTTTCATAAAAATACACAAAAGTACTGATATTTATAGAGGTTTGTCTTTGTACTTCAGAAGTCATCACCTCATTTTTGTGATTCTGCGCTGCAGACAGAAAATCTTCTACAAGATTGACGTTTTGATCAAATGCACTGAAAGCATGACTCATCAAAACATTGCGGGTTACCAGAATTGGCTTGAGATATTTTAGGGAGCTGAATATGAATAGATGATTGTTATTCTAACAGGAGACTGCAGACCAGTTCTTTTTTTCTTTCCCCTTAGATTTGACAGAATTTGAAATAAAGCAGAACTGAATAGCACATACGCTAATGAGCTATGGAGTATGAATACAGTTTGGCTGCCTATCCCTTGGTAGTTCACCAGCACATATTCTCAGAATTAGCCAAGAACTTGCCCTGTAACTGTCAGTTTAATGCTAAAATCTCCCCTCTCCACGTTTTAAAAGGTTCAGCGCTCTTCTTGTCTATCATGCCTGTCTGTTCCTTTCATGTTTCCCATTCCATACCAGCCTAAATTTACACACTACGGGAAGAAGTGATATGTCTCCTTCACGGGACCACATTCCATTTATTTTCTCACAGGAATGCACACTGAGGGATTGCTTATGCTCCTGTCTATATATAAAGCAGAATGCAAGGCTGAGCTCTGAAAGTGCCAGCTGTTCAGATACTCAGAGTCCTCAGTCAGCTGGGCTCAGTGATATAATATGTTTGGCTAAAACTGAGATGAGCCCAGACTTAACTAATAATTCAATTAATATCAGAGTCTTAAATGATAATGTACCAAAAAAACTGTCATCAGGAGTTAAAATGTAATCTATCTATCTATCTATCTATCTATCTATCTATCTATCTATCTATCTATCTATCTATCTATCTATCTATCTATCTTAATGACATCAATTATCACAGTGATTTCAGCCAAAAATGTAAAATTTGGATTAAGCGCTTAAGCACTTAAGACCTCATATCACTGAATTTCAGTTCAGCTCTTGTGTAATTTGGCATACCTCTGCATTTTTCCAGTTTCCCTTCCTTAAGAATGGTTTAAAGACAGCCACCCTTCCACTGAGACCGTTTCTGATGAGGTTCTGGTTGAACAGATGGATTAGCTGAAGGGTCAGGTGCATCTCTCAGGTCCTGTGTCAGGTCTTTTCTGGATTTTTTCCCTCCATTTCTTAAGGACATGACTTTCAGATACTGTTCATCTACTGTGAATATTTTTTTAGGCTTGCCACTTCTTCTAACCTCCAATTTTCCAGTTTCCTGAAACTTGTTAAGGACACACTTCAAACCACGCTGCTATATGCCAAGATTTTGGCTAATAGCTCTTTTTTAACACCTTCTTAGTGCTAAAAAACTATTTCATCCCTGTCAATTTGTGTTATCTTTGGCATTTTCTTCTAGATTCAACTAAAGAAATACAAACAAATTGTGTTTTTGTGAGAGGATGATAGTAATAAAGTGCATAAAGGTATCATTTAAAATTGCTTCTTTAATAACTTTTTAATATTTTAATAATTCATGTGTTAAGTGACTTAAAATCATGTGAAACTGATCGGGTACATGGACTGGACTGAAAATGAGTGAAAAAGCAGCTAATGTCCAAAAAAACTTTGACAAACCTCCAGAGAGCCTGGAGAACTAATGATGAAGACCAAAAGTGGCGTTTCAAAATGATTGAAAAGCAGTGCTGTTATTGGCTGTTGTTTAAATGTTCTACAGCCTATAAATAAACTAGACGAGACAGGCAACACAGAGCATGTTTGAGGTATATTTAAAGGTATATTTTTTCATTTCCAAAATTATTTTAATTTCAATTCAACACTAGTATTAATCCGATATTAATACCAGCATTGGTACTGATATTATCAATCCAGCCACATCACTTGAACACTTGAGATCAGGGATGTGAAATCATGGGCCACGTACAACCCACTTTGATTTCAAGTGGGCCAAACCAGCAAAATTCCCCTTTCTGTCAGTGTAAATAGTATATCTCATGTAGTTTTTCTACATAATAAAGAAATGCTGCTGTGGTAAACAAGCAAAACTGTCAGCATGAATGTATAAAATGGCAGAAAACGCCATATGGTAGTAATTCAGATAAGATAAGATAAGATAAGATAAGACAAGTCCCACACATGGGAAATTTGTTGTGTCGCAGCAGAAAGTGGACAGTGCAAAGTTACAGCAGCAAAAATTAAGAAGAACAATGGACTAGGATAAGATAAAATGAATAACATACTATATACGATAGAATAAAATACTACGTTGTCAGAAAAAAAATTACACTTAGTGTTATTGCACACGTGTGGATGTGTGTGTTTGGTCAGCTGCAAAGTTTTTGTTGTTTGTTCTAATTTCAATTAGAAGAGAATAATTCATATTAATTTACTAAGAAAAAAAATTGTTTGGATTCCTCAATGGACTCATGGTAAAAAATATATATATATATATATGTATATATATATATATATATATATATATATATATATATATAAATTTAAACTACATAGTGAAAAAACAGACATTTTTTGTGTTTTAACTGTTATTGTTACCTAATACACTCGACTAAATACTCTGTTAGATTAGCACACGGTTCATGGTCACCTATTATTGTCTTAATATATGCTGGAAGTTCCGGTTTCACTATATGAACATGACCTACTTTGAAACGCTCAGTTTCTGTGGCCTGTTACTGTGACCTGTATTTTTCCCGGGATGAAGCTGATGCAACTCCACCCCGCCCATATTTCATAATCAAGCATCTCCATTGGTCAGAGACTCCGAGTATCTCTGTCGTGATTGGTCCTCTTTGATGTCCGCTACTTCTCTGAGCTCACATGTGGGCTGAGAAAAGGGAAGCCACGTTGACACAAAAAACTGGTGTTTTTTGGTTTTTTTTCTGACACCGGGAAAGGGCTGTCACGTCGCCACTTTATATCCATCAACTCAGAAACATCAGTTGGAGCGTCTGGATAAGGTATCTGAGCATGTTTCATATGTATCCGCCATGTTTCTCAGTCATTTATAGGTGTAAATCTAGCTAAAAAGTTAGCCGGGAAGGGACCTCAACGGCTAGCTAATGGCTTTATCATTTCAATAAGGATAACGCTTCATAGATTAACGCCCCCTAATAGTTGCTAATTGGTTGTGTAAGTAAGTATTTAACACCGAAAACATGTGAAATCGTGGTTTACCTGGATTTGTACAGTGCAGACACAAACTCAGTGCCTTTAGCTCCGTGCACATTCAAATAAAGGCTGAGAGTATTTGGATGATATAGAGCATGTAGATGGGTTTTATTTAGACGTAAAGCTGACTGTAAATCAGTAACTGCACTCATATCCTGCTGGAGTCACCCATGGGTGCTGGAAGAGTGTCAGATGAGTGTTTGGCCATCATTTGTTGTCTCTGGGCCAGCTCCAGGACGTTTCTCTCTACTAGTCAGGCGTCAAATGTGAAAAGTCTGATCGACTGAGATGACTTTTTTCCCCCCCCTTCCACTGTAGGACAGAAGTGCCACATCATGAGTGTTGGATTCATTGGAGCGGGCCAGCTGGCTCATGCACTGGTGAAGGGCTTCACTGCTGCAGGTGATATGAGTCTTTTAGCTCTTTTTCTCCACTTTGTCTCTCTTTCTTGTGACTCTGGGCCTCAGTAAGGACTTATTTTACAGCTGTTATTTATTCCGCTGCTTCCTCCTGTCACCAGGTGTGATCGCCACACACAGGATTACAGCGAGCTCCCCAGACACAGACCTGCCCACGGTATCGGGACTGAGGGTGAGAAGTTTCCTCATAGTTATTGTGATATCACCTGTTTCCCTCCCTGCCTCTGCAGTTTTCATGACAAGTACCTCTGTTTTTTTTTTCCTCTTTTCCTGTAGAAAATGGGAGTGAACCTGACAACAAGTAACAAAGAGGCCGTCAACAAGAGTGATGTGCTCTTTTTGGCTGTAAAGCCCCACATTATCCCCTTCGTTCTGGATGAGATTGGGCCAGACATCGAGGACCGTCATCTCATAGTGTCTTGTGCTGCAGGTGTTACCATAAGCTCCATAGAAAAGGTGAGCATTGCTCTCTTAGTTCAGTTTTTCGATTAAAGGGGCTGTACTAAGAGAGCACTAATAAATAAATCTAAAATAAAATATGAATAATGTTGCATTAAAATCGGTCAAAGTATTTACAGCATGTTCTCTATGTGGATGATTGCATGTTTGAGTAAATTTAATAGAGAGACCGTGATTTGGGTTAAGTTTGATAAAGTAGGTCTTTGTTGTACTTTGTAAGGAGGAAAAGGAGGAAATGTACACACCTAAATGCTCCAGATGTGTTTTACATCTCCTGACTTTTTTCTTGCATATCACTAAGTTAAATTAAGCTGTTCTGGTGTGATTTCAAACACGTCTCCTTTACTGACATCGCCTACATTTCCTATTAATTTTACAGAAGCTGCTTCAGTACCGCTCAGCTCCTAAAGTCATGAGGTGTATGACAAACACTCCAGTGGTGGTGAGAGAGGGGGCTACAGTGTATGCCACTGGGACACATGCAGAGGTAAAGAGGGATGAATCGCCTTGTTTTTACTGTCATAAAATTAAGACGTATGATCAGGTAGTGGGATTTCAGTTTAATTTCAACCCCATTAACATACATTTTGTCACTGTGGCATTTTTGTCAAGGTGGAGGATGGGAAATTATTGGAGCAGCTGATGGCCAGCGTAGGCTTCTGCACGGAAGTGGAGGAGGACCTCATTGATGCTGTCACCGGTCTGAGTGGCAGCGGACCTGCCTACGTAAGTCACTTCGGGGGTGGTTTTGTTTCCCAGAAGGATGACTGTAAAGTCTGATGGATCCAGGTTTTGGCTATTACAGTGAGGCCTGGCACAGATGAAATAATCTGAGTAATCCTTCATCCTAAAATAGACTACATTGGAGCCTGGTGCAGAATTCATTCATTAAAGAGGACCTGTTATGCTCATTTTCTATTCTAGCCCATTATGACTCTGCTAGAATAGGTTTTTGTGCGTAAAAATGTTTCAGTGCCTCCAAAGAAGTTGTAGTCTTTCCCAAATGGAAAATCACCAGTAATCTGATAAACATAACCCTTTTTTAAGTTGTTCTTGTTTTGTTTGTTTGCTCAAGGTTAAATACATTTTCTCCAGACGTCCAGTAGACTTCTTTAAAGTCAGGTAACAGTGACAATATGTGGTCATGTGATGCATATGTGGGGTGTGAGCCCCCCTAAGGACAAGCTTGAGCCAGGTAAAGCGGTTCAGTTAGTTATTAATCAGTTATTCCCTTTAAACTGTACTTTGATCTAAATCCTCAGTTCATCCACTGTCTGAAATGAGCCGTTTTAGATCCCTCTAAGTTAAATAGGGTCTGGTATTCTCATTTCCAGATCTCTATTTCTTTTTTATTGGACTCGTCTAAGTAGTAATAGTTATGCATGATGGAAATACAAAATTTGTTTAGCAGGCCGTCTGTACAGTCTAAAAAAAACCCCGTTAGCTTCTGGCCTCAACTTTTGTAATCGGTATTTGATCAGTATCTTAAAACAGACAGCGTCGGCCGTTGTACAAGGCTGAAGACACAAGTGTACGATCATGTCAGTTTTTAACGCAATTTCAGTTATTTATCAGTACAGACGCTTAGAGATTTACACATTATACAGAGGGAGATGTTGCAACACTTTGAAAAGATGAGACTTCCTGGAACAAAAAAAAACTTTGAAAAGAGAAAAAATATATTTGGTTCCAGGTCTGACTTCCTCCCCTTTTATACCACCAATGATGTTGAGATTTTGTACTATACTACAGCGAGTACTCGCACCCTCAGCACTGGTATTTATGATACAGAGCAGCATCACTGTAAATATAACACTTTTTAAAAGAAAGTGTGTTATTGTTTTATTTGCTCGAGCTCCACTCCAGCTTCTCTGCGACCCTGAACTGGATAAGGAGAAGAAAATTGATGGATGGGTAATAGATCCCCTTTAAAATTTTGCAGCATCCTTCATCTTACAGTGTGTCTTAAGAGGAATTTATTTATTTATTTTTTTATCAAACCACCCTCTCCATTTTGCACTCAGAGCTACTGGGATTTATTTGGATTGATGCAGGAACGATCTGATACGCTGTATTTTCGAAGACTGGTTGCTATTACTTCTGTTTATCTTCAGCTGTCAGGCTTCACAGCCTGGCCTGAAACTAATCGTTAGCCTTTGATAAATTATTTAGTCTATAAGATGTCAAAAATAATGATGTGAAGCGTTCGATTCATGACAAGATGTTGAGAAAAGTAAGCACTTCTTCATAGATGTAAGCAGAAAATGTCTGTTTTTCTGATTAGGTTGATTCAAGAACACATTGTTTTGGCTTCGTACCTGCTACTCACGACTGCGCTGACTGTTTAGAAACCCTTGTGTGTTCACTGTTTTTCAGTAACTGGTAATATTGTGTGCATGGTCTCAAGCTTGAGGTCTAGATACAGGAAAAAACATTGGCAGGTGTGTATGTATATATCCTGTCCATATAAAGGACCTTTCGTGTTTGTGCTGTTGTGGTATTTTGGGGCAGTTTTGTCATATCCTGTCCTTGGTAATTACCTGTAGATCCACGAGTGCGTTTCCAAATTTCAGTCCTCTCTGCTTTCGAAAATGTCACATCAAATTTCGTGTGTAGCAGGCCGATGTAAGCACTGGTGGAGGAAATCAAGAGTAAATGTGTCTTTGGCTGATGTCTGCATAGAATCTGAGCTTTTTTTTCTTCTTGGAAGATGGTGTTGGTGTTAGAAGTAAAACGTTCATGGGGAAAGAGGTGTTTAAAACGTTTTGTATTAGATTTAGGGCTGTGCGAAATGACCAAAATCTCATATCCCGATATTAAGACATCTATCGTCCGATAACGATATAAATCACAAAAATGCAACATTTTCTGTAAATTCTGTGAATCTCGGGCAGCTCGACTTGCGTGAAGTGTTTCCAGCTGGGCGTCGCGTACCTGGAGTCGAGTGTTTTAACTGATGCATGAAACGATACATTTTTAGACGTAAGTTGTAACAGCCGCTGTTTTCTTTGTGAGTATTTATTACACAGCGTGCTGCGGGGAAAAGTCTGTTCTGACGTTTGAGTCTAAGGTTTATTTTTTTAGCACCTGACAGCTCTTTTTTGCTTCTCATCCGTAAATACTCTGCATCTTTCACGTGATTCAGTTTATTTTGAAAAGTCTCAACAGGATCTTGAGCTTTATTGTGAAAGGTTTATGTGGAAAATAAACAAGCGGACACGCCGTGGTTTTACTGTCATTGTTGCTAACGACAACGCGTAAAAAGAAGTGCTTGTCTGTCTGTAGTGTGGTTATATTAAATATAAGAGAAAGAGAGAACTTAAAGAAATGAATATAGCCACTACAGTCACCATCAAAATGATGAAAAAATATTGCCGTAAACAGTTTATTTTGCGACACCACGAAACAAACGATAGCGTAAAATGAAACGATAGACGTTTTTATATCGTCGTCCGATATATATATCGTTATATCGAACAGCCCTAATTAGATTTGAGTGTTGATTCTTTACAAGCAGTTTTATGTTCTGTTTATCACTGGAATTAAAGATTTTACTTCCAAAATAAGTCATTAGAGGCATTTAATATAAAGGCATGCCTTTGGCGAGACTTGCTTGTAGTGGGACTCTGGCTTTGGGCAGGTATTTCTAAATGCATTTGAAGGGCTCTGAGGAATATTTTCTGAGCTGGCTGTTCAACCGCATATTGTAAGAACTAGTTCTGGGAGATAATTTAGTTTTCTGTCTCATACTATGCATATTTAGTGGAATGTAAAGAATAAAGGAGAAGCATAAGAAAACTAATCAGTAGCTTAAATTGATTTCTATCCTCGCTTGTAGTTTGTTGTCCGTCATTGTTTCCTTCACCATCCAAAAAGTCAAAGCAGATGGTTGTGTCTCCCTGTTACTCATTCTGCTATTAAAAGGGAGTTCTTCCTCCCTACTGTCGCCAAGTACAACTCACAGGCGATCATCTTACCTTATATTATAATGCGCTTTGAGATCACTGTTATGCACGGATGCTTCAGGAATAAAACTGAATTGAACTGAGAAAAAAAACATTGTGCAGTGAAGCTACTGCCTCCTGTCTTTTACTGTTGTGGTGCTGCTGGCCAGTTTAGAACTAGTTGGATGCATTTCTGCCTCCAAAACAAATTTTCACATGGCACTGGCACAAAATTAATACGAGAGGCTGCGACAAGAAGTGGACAGATGATTTGCAGATGCAGCTCACAGATTGTGTCCACCATGATTTTATTCCTTCCTCAACTTTTTCTGCATATCATTATGTAACATGGTATTTCTCAAATCTGTTGAAATGTGGGCTGGCTCTCAAAATAAGCCAAGGGAGAAATGGCTCTGGTCTCAAATGGGCCAGGTGATGGTGAATTTTTGTGATGGGTTTAGATGCTTTAAAGACATGTTGATGACTTTCTTGTTGCTTCAAATAATAGAAAATGTTGTGTTTATGCAGGCGTTCACAGCCCTGGATGCTCTCGCAGACGGAGGAGTGAAGATGGGACTGCCGAGGAGGCTCGCTGTCAGACTTGGAGCTCAGGCCCTGTTGGTCAGTAGTGCTAAATCTGTGTGTCACATTCAGGTCTCTTCTGTTGCACTTATTCTAAATATTAAGTTTCCTTGATCTGCTACGCTGCATGTTTGGAGGCAACAAAATTATTAAGCTCGAGTTGCTGTTTTCAGTGCATCCAGCAATTTTACCGTCTGATAACTGCTGACTTTTGTTCAACGAAAAAATAATGAAACCCAAGAAAAATAAACACCTGCGGGGCACTCGGGCTTGCCAAAAGAGGAGGAAAAGAAGAAGAAAAGGATATATTTTGATCCTGCAGCTCTTTTTCTGCAGGGTCTGCACAAATTTTAAATTGCTCTTTTTAACATTAAACTTAAATGTAGTTTGATTCTGTTTATACGGCGCTGTTGGGATGTGATTAGGCTTTGGCAGTTTATCAGAGACATTACTGAAAATTACTAATTTCAGTTTTTGTTATCATGGCAGTTGCTTCAGGCTTCGTCTTCACTGTGTGTGTGTGTGTGTGTGTGTGTGTGTGTGTGTGTGTGTGTGTGTGTGTGTGTGTGTGTGTGCGCACACACGCTTGTGCTTACAAGTGAGATGTTATTATGAATTGTTTTCTACACATGACTTGAATGGGCTGCACAGATACATCTGGGGACTCATTTGGCCTTTTTAAAAAAATAAATAAATAAAATAAAAATGTATCTTTTTCAGCCCTTCAGTTGAACAATAGCATCCACAGTTGATTTACTTGAGGATAACTCCTTAGTCTTTTATTGAATGGCCTAACCCATCCTATCTCATGGTTTTGTTTTGGGGGGGTTTTTTTTTGGGGGGGGGGGGGGCTTTTCACTGCTGACTCACTGGCGGGGGGCTGTTGTGTCGATATCATGTAGCTGCTTCTTCGCCCCGTGTTTGGATGGGCTCCATCTCCTTCGTTTTATACTGCAGCTGGCAATGAGCTCCATTTCAGCTCCTAACCAGAGCCTGGTTCTTGTGCTGTTACCCTGAGCTTTGTAAGACAGCACAGCAGAACAAGGACTGCTGCTGGCGTATGCAGCCCAAGACGGTTGTATTCCAAGTTATATTTTTGGGGGGTGGGTTGGGTTTGATTGTTTGTTTTTATAGCCGTTATTGTACAGAAAGTAGGGACAGAGCTGGGAGGAATGACATGCAGGAAATGGTCCAGAGACGAATCAAACCCCGAGCCCCTGCAGCATTTCTGCGTACGGTTCGCTCATTCAACCATGTGAGTTAAAACAACACAGAGATTGTGTTGAGCTGAAGAATTAGAGACGGTTTTTGGACTGATGGGTAATGATATTGCTTTCTTTTCACATCAAATGTGATTCTGCATTGCATTGCATTGCATACGAGCTCCATTTACAACAGAAGTGACATAGGATAAAACAGATCAGCAGAATTTGGAAACGATAAGTGAGAGACGCTGAGAAGCAGGAGGTTAAAGCTTCACTACCCCTTGTGGCATACAGAGCAACTTTATTATTTAAGCTACGCCTCAGACTTTATTCTCTTGTCCAAGCTCTATAGAAATGGATGCAAACACCTGCACTGTTTCTGCAATACCCCCTTTATTTTTACATATTTCTCATGTCCCCATTTCACTTTCAGGGAGCAGCAAAGATGCTGCTTGAGTCGGAGCAACACCCCGGCCAGCTGAAGGACAATGTGTGCTCACCAGGGGGCGCCACCATCCACGCCCTGCACTTTCTGGAGAGCGGTGGCTTCCGCAGCCTCCTTATCAACGCAGTGGAGGCTTCTTGCATCAGGACACGGTGAGAAAATCAGAAAGTCATTAAAAAAATTTTTAAAATTGCAACTGTATAATTTTCAATTGACCCGTTTCCCATTCGCTCTACTTTTAGTCCTGACTCAGTTTTGTGACATTTTAAATTGTGTCTTTATCCTTTAGTTATAGTAATCATGGCACACACAGACAACCCTTCATTTTTACTGTACTCCTGACATTAGTATTTCTCTTGTCCTTGCAGGGAGCTGCAGTACCTGGCAGACCAGGAGCGCATCTCTCCAGCAGCCATTAAGAAAACCACGTTGGACAAAGTGCTGCAGCAGCCTGGAGTCACAGTCGGTGGAGTGGCTAATGGGAACGGCAAATCAGGGCTGAGCTTATTCAATAATCACGGCTCTGGGCTCAAGAAGAAGAACTGAGTACACAGAGTGGCAGACACACACACAAAGACACACAAACATGTTACAAGTTTAAGTGTGCCGGCACGTGCACATGTGGACATTCAGCCATAGAATTTCAAAGACAGACTCAGGACTGCTCCGAAATCGAATCCAAATGACTTTGCAAAATTATTTATTGATACTTGAGTGACAACGGACCTCGTGATGACATCACCACATTACACACAAGCACAGATGTACTTGTGCACGCTGCTCACAGTTATCGCCTTATGTTGTGATGTGGGATTGCTGTATGCATACACTCACTGAAGAGCAAAAGTGCATTAACAATCTGTCTGTCTGTGCTTTAGCTCTACGGTCTCTAGGGCTGTTAAACGGTAATGACCCAGTGGGCCATCATGAGGTCCTGGTGCACGCCAGGCAGCAGATGGTTGCAACATCAAGCTGTTAATGTACGTCTTAAATGTGTGTCTTTAAAAAAGAAATGAAACAATGTAAATCATCATGTACCAAATAATGATCATTTCTCTTTGTCTGACAGTGTTACAAAGACTGAATGCAGATGGAACAAAAATGTTAACTTTTTTTCTTTGTTGTCTGTCACATATAAACACTATGGTTGAGCAGGTTAAGGACATTCAAAGATCATTTCAAACTGTCATACCTCTGACTTCAGCATTGCTGTGCTTTATAAAACCCAAAGGCACTAATTAATGTTTTTTTTTTATGGAGAACAATGTGATGTTCCTATATGGAAGGGCAACAAGAAAGCTTGAATCATCTACACAGTGCATCACAGATCATATGGATTATGATGGAAAGGTATTAGACCTGCGATCAGCCGGTCCTGTTTATTTCTGTATTGCTCTCTGAATTTTTGCCCCCATAATGTTACATACAATGTATATTTTACCTGGTGCATCAGCCACTGAATTGGTATGCAAGTCAAAAAGTTGATATTAAAGAAACAGAATCTGTTTTCTTTGTTCATCCTCTTTTTTTTTTTTCTTCCCTGTTTCCCGAACGCCATTATGCATGTTTCATTTTTATAGTTATAGTTTACGCTTATGTCCATTAGTTGGTAATTAATGTGCACCCTGGCCTCCAGATGGCGTCCTCTGATCAATGTGACCCATTTAAGCGCGCCTGTAAAGATCAAATTACCGTCTTCATGCTGCTGCCTGTTAATAGAGGCTTAAAAATCAACCTTAATATAGCATCAAATATAACTAAACCACCTCCCTTATTGGGAAAGAGCATTAGCTGTAGTGCTACAATTACATGTTTTATACACTCTCCATTCTAAACTCTCCCCGTGTCGCGTATCGTGTCCTCTCATAGGTCACTGCCTTCTGAATTCTTTCCCAATCAGATCTCTGTGTGCTAAATTTAGACCTTGTGTGTGCTTTAAATAATGAGAGGTAGACCTGTGTTTCCTTGCTGGCCTCGAGGTGCATTGTGATTGGTTGTTTGAAGAGGAAACGCACTCCAATTTTAGACACCTTCTGTTAGCAAGACTTATGACCAAGGGGTGGGGACGTGGTTTTCTCTCCAGATTCAGTCCTCGTGTGTCCTTAGTCCTCGACGAGACATGAGGGGGGTGCAGCAGGTGATGGGAGGCTACTAAAAGTACCACTTAAAGCTACGGAGGACCAAAACTGCCAAAATGGAAAAATAAATAAAACAATAAATTCTCAGTGAGAAATAGTTTTAGGATTAAATGTACCAGATATACACGAAGCTGTAAACTTAGACATCCGTTTATTCAAAAATGTTGAATAAATGGTGGTTTTCTAAATATTTTTTAATGAATCTCAACATGCTAAAAGACTATTACTGATTTATGAATATGTTAAAGTTTCGTGTTTATTGATGTGGAGCTTGTTAGATTGATCAGTTCAGTGGTTCCCAGCGAAGCATCTAACCAGAAAGCGGTTAGCTCTAAGAGTTCATGAGATATTCTGTAATAGTTTATCACCCCAAAATCTGCATCACTTGTCAGATTTCCCTGTATTCAGAGAGTGGCGCAAGCCCTAAACTGAATTCACTTTTCGTGAGCGTTATTAGTGTGTTACTTGTTTTATCTGCCTGTGTGTATTTTGTGAAGTTCTAATTTACACTGCTGTTAGTTTGTGCTTTTTCTGGTGATCGAGGCCAGAGAATTCCCCCCATACAACCTAAAATGAAGCCCAGTTAATACTCCAGTAATTATTTTTCAAGCAGAATTTCTTTACAAAATGTTTGTTTTTGATGGATGATGTTCCCATACAGACCGTTTTAACCTATGTAAATTCTACACTCATAAGTTATTTTATCAGGTTATTCAGCTGTTCAACTTCTTGTTAACACAAATATCCGATCAGCCAATCACATGGCAGCATCTCAATGTATTTAGGTATGTAGACGTGGTCAAGATGAACTGCTGAAATTCACATCGGGGCCATGCGGGTATTAGATGCCTCGGTTTTGTGTTGTGTTTTGTCCTGCAGGAGCTAACTGGAGGGTAAAAAGCCTCATGAGTTCTACACTGGCCCAGTGAGCTCTGTTTTAAAAGCTTACTCCTTCCTGCATTCACACAGACTCTTACCACCGCCTGCTTTTTGGGTTTCTTTCTTCTGTTTTTTGCAGACACTGCTACTCATCCATACATTCTTTGCATCACTGTCTTGCCCATAAATGCAAGTTCTTTTAAGTCTAATATGTTTTTGTAAATGAATTCCCATGTTTTTAAGTCTCGTCTCCCATTCCTTGTCACAGTCTGTGAGGTGCACTGTGACATGAGTCAAGCATGCATAAATATAACAGTGAGTGACCAAAATAAATTAACTCTTTGGCTTACAGAGATTTTCCACAAAGAAAAAAAATGAACAGGACATTATTTTCTTTGCCACCCAAATGTAAGTAATGGTTTCAGGCTGGAAACCCCTAGAAAAATGTTCTTGCATGTGCTAATTTGCCCTGCTTAGTAAATCTGGCCCTAAATATCGAGTTTTGAATTAGCTGATAGAAAAGGGCAGAAGTTCAGGTGCATTTGGGGAAATTAAGAGACAGTAGCTACAGCAGACTTCAGCTCTGTAAAGTACTTTTCCGATTTTTGGGCCCATCACTGCGCTCCAGGCTGCTACATTTTGGATTAACAAATGGCACTTTGTGTTGGAATGAGATAGGCCTGTGGGTGTATTCAGCCAATACACAGGTGCATAATGGCGAAGCAAAATGATGGAAGAAGGGTGATGGTTTGTGAAGAGCCATGTCCTCATTATAATTGAACAATTTATAGCTGTTGTAGGATTAGTTTATTTTCCTTAAACTAATACACACACCAGTGTCCCTTGATTAAATTGCGTCCCTCATGCTCTCAGCGCACTCTGGCTGTTTATTTGTGCGTGCAATGGTTTTTCTCTGCCACTGAAGTGTCTTGGTAATCCCTCTTTTATTCCGTAAGGTTATTCTCCGCTTGCTCCCGCCGCTGTCCGTTAAGATTAGCCATTCCTGGAGAGACTTCCATTTGCTTCTCATTATTAGACTTCTGTTACCTTTCGTTGGTCGGGCGGCTTTGAGCGCTTCTCTTCCACCCAAGGTGAAGAGGATGTGCTCTGTGTCAATCATCTTGACACTGGCTGAGGGTCTAAGATGGCAGTTCAGTGGTAGTTAATCCTGAGTGGAAAGTTTGTGCATAGTGTGTGTGTATGTGTGTGTGCGCTCTCGCTCAGCATGGGATTTCTGTCCACAGGTAGGCCAGATGCTACCTGTCATCCCCATTCAATCAGTGTAATCACTGACCTTTGCAGTAACACGGTTGTTTGCATATTGTGTCAAGGCCAGGAGGAGTGCCAGAAACCAAGAGGAGTGGATAGATGGAACAAACATTCATCTAATCCTCTCCAAAATGATAAACTCACACAGACAAGCGAGTAAATAGGTGTTTGTTTTTCAAGTTCCTCTGTTTTTGCTTTCTGTGCACTCAAGTGTGGTGTCAGCAATCTGTGTGTGCAAGTGTGTGTGTTTGTGTGTGATCTGAGAGCTGATACAGTATCAGCTTTGTGCAGCTGTATGGTGAAACGGCCCCAGAAAGAGGAAACACTGACGGTTATCACACAGCCAGTGAATCTGCAGTATGGGCTTCCCTCTAATGCCAACTTGCAAAGTACAGAGCGAAAGGATTCCTGGAAACGCTGACCTTTATTTGCCTGATACTTATCAAGGAATCAGACAGGTGCACAGGTGTGTACATGATGTACCAAAAGCATTTATTAACCAGCTTTTTAGCACACTCTGTACGCTGTAGAACAGTATTATATAGAAGTACACTTATTTGTTTTTCATGTGTGTTGTTCTTATTAATAGCTTTCATATAGAACAAGAAGGGTAAAAACAAATAAAGATCAAAATAATCAAAATTACTTCTAATTTTACTTCCCTCTGAGGTCTCACCCTGTGGCTTCCAGGTTTTGTTTTGTTTTGTTTCATCTTTCCTCTCTTCAGAAGCTGAAAAAAAGCCCACTCCAATCCATTTTCTTCTGCTTATAAAATTCAGGGTTGTGGGAGGTTCTGGAGCCTAGCCCAGCGATCACAGGGCAGGAGGCAGGGTACACCCTGGACAGTTCGTCAGTCTGCTGCTGACACAGAAAGACAGACAACCATTCGCACTCATATTCACACCTACGGTCAATTAACCTAACATGCATGTTTTTTGAACTGTTGGAGGAAAGCAGCCACACACACTCATGGAGAAGATGCAAACACAAAGGGCCCAGCTGGTGGATTCAAACCCAGGAGCAGCACTAAACTATCCACCAATATATTCTTTATTTAATGGGGGCAGATATATGTTTTCCTGCCCTATCTGCAGCAGATCCAAGCACTGCAATTTGTGAAGCACTGTTCTGACCCATCACAGTTTCAGTGTGTGTTAGAATGATCTTTTTTTGTGCTCCCACTGTCAAGACTCTCATTCTCAAGAATACATTTCAAAATCACATATTGTGAAAGCATAGGGTTAGCGGTTAGAGGTAGAGTGCGTTTTACAACTATTTAGTCATGGTTAAACGCATGAGTTAGTATAATCTGTTACTTTCCACCACTAGCTTTGTGGTTCAGGCATTCCTTTTTTGTGTGGCCCAAAAACCAGTTGAGGAGCAAGTAGGTAAAGCTTTTAATTAAATTAAAAAATAATGAATTTTCATAATGCAGACTGGCTTATTTCACCAAAAATATACATATAATAATGCTGGATTTGGATTAACATAATTTTAATATCGTGACTAAAAGTGGGGTTGCTTCAAGTCATAAAGAGCATTAACACTGTGTTTTTCCTTGATATCCTATACAAGGGCTCACATTCGTCAGCAGTCTTGGCATGGGTAGCTCTTAAATCAAATTCTACACTGACCTCATGTATATATTAGTCATTTTCATAACAACCCCCCACCCCCATTATTATGTTCACTTTCAGCAGCCTGGTAAAGATTTACTCCTCAAAGGCCCATGCACGGCCAAGTGGAAATAATCGGTCAATGAATATGTAATACCAGCTATCCCCTATAAACTGAGTGGCATTATCTGGAAATAGGCTGCTAATATTGGCAGAGTGCTTCCTTGTCTTGCATGTGAGGTCGTTAATTCCTCAGAAATGCTAATGGATATTGATATACTAATGTACATCAGCCCTTAATTTTGTTTGTACTGTAAGCGAGCATTGGTAGCTCATGGCGGTTTTATGTGTTACAAAACAGGGAAGGAAGTGTTGCATGACTCTGACTACTGGCCAGACAGGTGCTCTTCTGCGGAGCAGAAAAGAAACAAAATCTCATGTGAGAGAGGCTAATATTTTAAACAGTGCAATTTATTATGACTTGGCTGATGCAAACGTGAGCCAGCGTGTCCAAGATTGTACTAAAGTAAGCATCAATGAAATCTTGAATTGTCAAAAAATAAATTCTCATTGAGTATAAGTTACACTCAATAAGAAATAATGTTTATATTACAAAAGTTTTGTTTTTCCAGTTTCATGGCTTTGCATGACGTGGCCTTTTAAAGGTGACGTGGCAGCAAACCATTAAAAAAAGCAACAAAAAACTGCAAATCACTACAATTAGAACTGGATATTAAACACATTAAAAGAATACTTTGCCCTTCCAGCACAATATGTGTAGCACTGCAGTCAGTTTCTCTAGAAATTGACAAGCTAAGTCATTGATAATAATGCTGTGTCACATTGTCACATCCTTTTTTTCTTTTAAGAAGAAGAAGAAGAAAGAAGAACAAGTAAATGATTGTGATATGTCCCCATGAGAGTTGGATAAGGACTCATCACAGCCTGTTTGTACTACTGCCTTAGAGCAAGCATTGCTTGCAAGACCATCATGTTAGAGACAAACAGACTCATTAAGAGGCGTCATCATCACCATCATCATCGCCATCATTTTGTCAAATACTATTGTCATGTGCAATATTAATTTATTAATACAAGGCATAAATTTGAGAATTTTATATTGCGTGGTTCTCTGATACACACTCACTGGTTATTTGATCAGGTACGCCATTTAGGCATGTAGACGTGGTCAAAACAAACTCCTAAAGTTCAAACTAAGCGTCAGAATGGGGCAGACAGGTGGTTTAGAAAGGCAGTGAGTTCACTGTACTCAAATGACCTCTGCGGTCACCAGATCTCAATCCAATAAAGTGCCTCTGGGATGTGGTGGAATGGGAGATTCACATCATTGATGTGAATGCAGCCAGCAAATCTGCAGCAGCTGTGTGATGCTGTGTGGACCAAAACCCCAGAGCAATGTTTCCAGCATCTTGCTGAATTTGTGACATGAGGAATTAAGGCGAAGGTGTTACAAGCTGGTACAAGCAAGGTGTAACTTATTAAATGGCTGGTGAGTGTGCAGGCTACATAAGCATGTTAATTACCCCCTTTCTTCTTTAGCACCTCACAGAATAGTGAACTAATTTGAGTAAATCTGGTACACTTCGTTACTCATTCATGCGTTTTCAAACTGGGGAAAAAATAGAGAACCTCTTCTAAAAAGTGGTTGCATTTTGTAATTTTCTATTTTGTATTTCTATCTTGCCCAGGGATGTCAAAACCACATACAGCACACTTTGATCTTATGTGGACCAGACCAGTGAAACTCCCCTTTCTGTCAGTATACAGAAATTTAACTACAAATTTAATCAATGAGATATCTCAATATAAGAAAATGAAGCAGAATTTAAACGGTACCTCTGAATTCTTACATGATGAAAAAGTGCTGCTGTAGTAAATGATGGAAATCTGTCAGCATGACTCTTTGGGCTTAAATTGTACGAAGTAAATGTGTAACATACAGAAATCTATAATTGAATTACTTTGGGGTTGTATAAAAGGCCATGAGGAGGTCTTTAACATAAAGGTATTTCATAATTTTTTTAAGTGGGTAAATATTTCGCATTGAATTATTTATTTCAATCTCTTTGTTTACCCGTTTTCATACCCTAGTCTCTGTTTCAGCTGCATGTTCAACACAAAGGGGTAAAATTCCTAAAATACACAACACTATTAAAAATAAATGAGTCATAAATGTTGAGGGCACTGTCTTTCACTTGTCGGGTGCTAAATTTTCCATTGCCTCTCAGAGCATCGCTGCTTCAGTGTTAGATGGTTGTGTCGCCGCTCTTTGTCCTATTGTTGGATCAGAGGTTCAAATGTTAGCTCTAAGTATAGAGATGTGCACAGCTGTCGTGTCACGCTTTCCACGCTGCCTGTTGTTAAAGCACACAGTAGTAGTGTCTCGTGTCTCTTTAAATGCGGGTTGCGTAGATCCTTCATGAATGAAGCCACGTGATCCAAACATCATTTGACGTCTGGCGCCTCCGACCATAGACTAAAACAAGCGGGGAAGGAGTGGATATATCTGGAGACCTGCGAGAGAAGGCGTGAGCGGAAAAACATTTCTCCAACTGTCTGTCTTCTCCACACCGGGTCGACGAACCGTCGGCGGACGTCAACCTTTCGAAGCTGCGGGTGGGCGAAAGGCGCCGGTTTGACTTCTGGTGAGTCAGCTTTGTCGAAATCAAAACTGAAATGTCTTCAGAAAGTGCTGAATGTAGAGGTGTTTTGCTGAGTGTGCACGGCCGCCGTCGCCGCCGCTCAGTGCGGGCGCACTGCCGCCTGTCCCGGTGTGCGCTGCCGCCGTCGCCGCTGCTGTTGTTTAAAGGGCATTAGTCTGGCAGTGCTGAATCATCATCATCATCATCCAGGTCTTTGGTACATGCGCTACCGAAACGCGGTCGGTCGCTCGAGCTGCCACGCACTACCGACCAACCGGTGATTTCATAATAAGACAGACAAAGGGGGCAGGATGAGTGTGGCTGTCAGGCTGAAAAAGAAGTGTCGGAATTAGATGACCGCGCGGAGACGCGGCGGTGCCCGGGGATTCCCTTGTTTTGTGCCTGTTAAATTTCTAAATGTTTAAAAGGATTTAATTAAGTATATCAGGGGATGTATAGTGTTTACTTAAAGCAGCGAAACCCCCCTCGGTAACGGCACATAACCTCAGCTTTTTCTCTGGCTGTGCCTCGCATTTGGAGCGGCGGCAGCGGCGCTCAGACCGGACACATCCAGCTGCTGGTTCAGATGTTATATGACCGTTAGTCAGCTGTTTGTTAGCTATGCTGGGATTTAGGGCTCTCATATATGAGCGTCTCGTCTGCTCTCTGGTTGTTTAGCTGTAGGTGGAAATATCAAAATATGTAATTTTTTTTCTTTCTTTTTTTTTAAACAAGGCAAAACACCGCTGGCTGTCATGCTGGAGCGTCGGTAGCTGTCAGACGCCCAGCGGCTAGCTACACAGAGAGAGAGAGTATTGTGGCCGAACTGCCCGAGCGACTGTTTTGACATTTGCTTTGTGTCAGCCGCTTCACACAGACAGCCGCTCGCTTCACGTATCACTCAGCAACAGTGAGTATTTTTTGGCGTTTTAAGGACTTGTACTGCCGGGTTTACTCGCACAGAGTCTACTCGGTTTTCCGGCCGCGGTGCTGCTGCTGCTGCTGGTGGTGGTTCACCGGCTTGGGCTCGCGGCAGAGATGCTGATTCATCACAACGTTCGTATTTCTCAACGTTTGCGCGAGGAGAGCGGAGGCACGAGGGAGCCATGGCAACATGGCACCGGCGGCAGGCGGGCGGGCGGACAAAGGTCTGGTGTAGACGGAAGGAAGGAGGTCTGTTCACCGCGGTGAAATTAGACCCGGTCACGGAGTCGGGGTCACGGATTTGTGTTTTTAAAATGGTCCTAAATGTATACATTTTATTTTGTAGTATTCAGCAAACACTAGTTAATTTATGTTCACTGGAGCACGATGTTTGTTATCTAGTGGCTTAACCGCATGATGTTTGAGTCCCCCAAGCCTTTGTTTAGGGGTTTTTTTTCTGATTGCCTAGACTTCGGATGTTTAAAAGCCAAAGTAATATTAATAAAAGTCACATTCTGATAAATTAGGCCACAGTACTGACGCGGCCAGAAGCCATGTGAAGTCAGTGACATTCAGCGTTTACGAGCAAAGAGGGGCGAAATAACGGTTAGCGACGTGAAGTGGGCGGGTCTACCGTCGAACTTTTCTCAACTTCAACGGTATCTAACGAAGAAGCCACCAATGAGAGCGGAACATGCGGCTGATTGACATTAGAGAGTTACCTAGGTAACCGGAGCTTGGGTCCACTGCATACCAGCGGTCAGATTCAAAACGAGCGAATGGACGGGGCTTCAGACCTAGAGTTAACCCCTCAACCTTTAGTTCACTTTTTAATAAATTAAATAAATAAAGTCTGGTTTTGCCAGATTAAAAACAAGACCCTCCTGTGTAAATATCATTAAAAATACAGACACAAATGAAGGCTGAGGGGAAGGACTGATTCCCATGGCGGTTAATGAACCCACACTGAGACGTGTGCTAAAAAAGGAAGCTATAATGCCTTGCAACAGAATTTCCTCTGATTGATCTCTTGCGGATGGGCCATTATCTTCTGCCTATGAGCGCTGCAACTCTTAAACACTGAAGAGTAATAGGGAAGCTCTGTGGGCACAAGAAAAACAGAAACTTCACCCCCTAATGACTCCATATCAGCAGCTTTAGTTGGAGTCAGCACTCTGCAGAGTGTATCAAAAGTATGTAGTAAGCAAGTTGGCAAGTACTGTAATAGAGGGTCATAATGATGAAACAGTTGTATCAGTATTGGAGAGAAGAGCACCACCACCAACCCTCCCTCCTCACTGTCTTTCTTTTGCTCACACACACACAGATTTTTCCCATTTCCTTTTCTCATTGCATGTACGCACACACACAACCTAGGGGCTAAGCTTTTTATACTTGGTATCAGTATTTAATCAGTGCTTGAAGTGCATTTCTCTGTCAAGTACTTTCCCATCCTTCCCTGGTGTTCGCAGTAATTGAACGCTGACCAATGCTTATGTGTGCAACTTTGCTGATGGTGGCGGAGCGGCGAGGCGCGCAGAGCAAAAGGGGGGGATGAAGGAAGAGGGAGGAAGAATGAGAGATGGGATTTGTGGAGAGATTGAGAACAAGGACCTTTTTGTCTTCAAGGCATTCCCCTGAAAATGCTGAGGCGAAGCAAATGCGCTCTCGCTTGACAGATGGCGTTTTCACTTGTTACTTACCACAGCTAGTTTCTTTGCCTTGTCGTGCGTGCGTGTGTGTGTGTGTGTGTGTGTGTGTGTGTGTGTGTGTGTGTGTGTGTGTGTGTGTGTGTGTGTGTATATATATATACATGTGAGAGGTTGCAAAGAAAGCAGGAGATATAAAACACCTACAAGAAGCTAAGATCTTCCTGCTGTACGGCTGCTTGTGTGTCTGTGTGTATGCCAAGCACCAAGGTTAAAAGCTGTGTGTGAGTTCCTGCCTGCACTGTTGAGACGTAGAAAGGAGATGTAACAAAGGGAAGTGATTTTACTATCAGTTGGCCATTACAACATTTGGTGCATGGTGGTTGATTGCGTTCTATCTCTTCATGTCTGTCTTGAAGCCTCCACGAGGAAGGAAGTATATGTGTGCTCATATACACTGTTTGATGCCCTACGTGTACGGTGGTCAAGGTGCTGAAGCATCATGCAGAGCAGTGATAGTCACAGTAAACAAAGGGCCTCACATGGAACATCTGAATAAAAATATCACACACATATTGCTGATGTATGTTAAAATCCATTAATTTAGGTAGATATGACAGATTGCTTGAATGTTTTAAAAAATCCCAAAACAAGCCTGAGACAACTAGTTCACAACCCCCATGCTTTTATTTTGAAAGCTCAGTCACTACTAAGGTCATTCTGCTGTCCAGTTCAGAACAAGATCTAATGCAGCTGGGGACAGTAGCTCTTGTTTTACTCTGGAGATCCGCTGTGAGCTTGAGGGTCACTCATACTGAACCTGCAGCAGGTGGAGAACCAGTGCTGCTGTGCTCTAACTCACAGAGGCTGCAGAGCAGAACAAGGAGCACCAGCAGCAGTTGAAGTCAGCGCTCCCGTGTGCCTCCTTTCACGCAGTGTTTATTGATTTTTGGGTGGTTGTTTAGTTTTCTTTTAAGGATGTAGGGAGTCGAATCAAGGTGGCCGTTAGGCTGTGCTCATGTGTGGTGAAGAGCCTCCTTTGGCTGTGTTTATAAGGAAAGATGATTTACTGAGCTACAGCAGGAGTTGGGTATATTCAAGATGGTCAGCACAATCTGTAGACAGAGGTTAAAGTGGAATTTGGCAGATGAAAAAGACTGCTTGAATTGCCCAGCATTATCAGCAACACATCGTATGTGGATCCAGTGAAAAAAATTCTAGAGAGTCTGTGTATTTTCATATATATATTTATATATGTCCTTTAAATTTCCTTTCTGAGCATTTCTTAGCTTCGAAAAATAATCCCTCATCTTCGCCGCCTGTCCTTCTTTTTTCCATCTGTGAGAGTGATGTTATCAAACTTTTGTGGAACTGATATTTTTTCCTAACTGATCAAATGTTCTGAGGCTGTTGCCAACAGCATGCCTCGTTTTTGTTACTAATGCTTAGAACACATATTTTATTTATTGGCTTAGAACTGTAAATCTAGTTTTTCCCTTTAAAATACATCAGCACCTATTAATTTGGTCTTAAACTGAATGTGGACACATTGATGCCAGTACCAAAAGGTTATTTTAGATCCATACCCAGTAACTGTGAACAAAGTCTGAGGACATGATGTTTAATGATGTTTTGGTTCTAAAGTAAAGAATTTTATCTTAAGGTTTTTTTCCATGATTTTTGTATCCATTCTTGCTCTGAGATTGCATTGAAAAAAGAGACTGCACAAAGGCAGCATTTATTGCAGGGCTACAGCTCTGGATTGCATTAGATTGCACAGGTGTTTCTGATATTGTGTCCACCTCCTCTGTATGTGAGTGTGTGTATGTGTGTCTACGAGGAAGAACTTGGTGTTTGTGAACATAATTTCTAAGTAGTGTTTGCATGTTTATGGTCTTGTTTACTACTGGGAACCATTTCAGAAGTCTTGTTTTGCTTGCAGATTTCTAAAAGAGTGAGAGGGAAGTAAAATGCGATAAGTAAACACGGGAATAAAAGATTGAATTGCAGTGAGCGAGAGAGAGAGGAAGAGAGAAAAGGAAGCAGTGGGGCAGATCAATAGTTGAGTGTTTTTTCTCCACAGTAATGATGAAATATGGTGTAAGCAGATCTGGTGCATAATCATTGCTGTGCTCCACTGTTTTTTTTGTTTTTTTCCTCCTTTTTTCAGTTTTTTTTTTTTTTTGCTTCGATGTGAGTGTGCAGCTTGTCCTTGTGTTATTCTGTCTCCGAGTCTGTGTGTGTGCGTTTAATGTACCCGCCCTCCACAAGTGCTTCGACTGCTATTTCATAACCTCCCTGAGAACCAGAAAATGTATGAAAATGTAACAATTCTCATTTCAGCATGTCAAAGGGAGTCAAAGGGATTTTTTTTTTAATGGAAAAAAGTTGAAGTTGAGTTTAAGTTGTTGATCTAGATTTTGGTCCTGAATCGATTGTGTCGTGCACTTCAGTGATCGGTGAAGTGATACTGTAGTCTTTGACTAAAGTTATCAAGTGTTTCCGTTGTGGGCCTTTGGGCTTATTTTGGAGCTTTTAGAGATGCCTCCAGTTAAAAAAAATAACACTCACACATTCACTCCATACCTCACCAGTGATGCAGCCATGAGATATTGTGATTGGCTTGTAGCGGCGAAGATGCAAGGCCCTGGTAACAGAAGTATCCGCACCAGCGGTTGTCTACCAGTTGCATCATCTCTATGCCAACTTGCCGCATTTTTTAACTGCAGTGTGACGATCCGAGGATTGTGGTATGAATTTCTGAAGCTTTAAAACACACACAAACAGAGTGGATCAATGCCAAGGAGCAAAGAGAGGGAACAGAGATACGTGTGCGTTGAATGTGGCGCCGGCTTTGCTATCACCTGTGGCATTAAATTATTTCCAAGTAACAATGGTCCTCCGGTGTCTCGACTGAGTTTTCATTTCCCCTCCTCATATTGAAGGCTGGCTTGCAAAGTAAACATCGGACCTATTCTCAAACAAAATGAGTGCATGTTTTAGATCTAATCACCTTCAGAGTGAGCAAATGTAGCTGATGAGATGAGGAATTAGCGTTTAGGGCCTGCTGAAGCTGTGGAACCTTTGTTTCATTGTATTTTCTGCATCTTTTTTCTGTCTTATAGTCATGAAAATATTTCTCTGGGTTTTTGTTTTTTTTTATTAATTCCTTCTCAGTCTGTTTGACCTTTTTGTAGAAGCAGCTGACTGCACCTAATGATTATTTTCACCACCAAGTAATGTTACTGCAGTAATCTGTAATTTCTTGTCTGAGCTGTGGTAATGATTTTTCCACAGTCCAAGGTGACATCTTCAAATACTTTGTTTGTTAGACAGTCCATAACAGATATTAAAGTTAGTTCCACTAATTGCCCTTTTGGAAATGGGCTTTTTGTCTGTGACTGTCAGATAAATACAAAATAAAAGAGTAGAAAAATCTACTTAAAACTCACTGTTTAGAGTAACCTGAAGTCTGAGCTTTTGGCTCACAGGCTCAAAGAGGCTGTTACTCGGTGCCTGTACAAATATTTTGTATTTATAATGTCATATATACACAAAGAAAAAGTATAATGGGTCCAGTTTTAGCCTGGGAAAAGCTGGAAGATCAGGCTTTTTAAATCAGGAAGTTGTTTCAGCACTATTCACTTAACAATTCTTGGCATTTAATCGTGTTCTTTAAAGTAGTAGAATTGTTTCTGGTTTTTACAAGTGAAGTTTTGTTAGTCATGTGTTGTTTTAAACTGCTGCGTTTGGCAGGAGGATAAATATCAAATTGAAAGGAAGCAGGCAGCACTGCTTCGGTAAAATGTCCACATACTCTGCCCCTCTGTGTGCATTTAAATATATCATGATACCTATCATACCATCTTAAAGGAAAACCTTAAAATGGTCACGGAGAATGTCGCAGTGCAAAAGAGGCCACTGCCCCTCATTGCACCTCTGTAAGCCACAAACACGTCTCCTCCTCTCTGTGGTAACGGTTTTCTGATGATACTTTCCCATTAATGTGACTGATAATGATGAATGCCTCCCCACAGAGTCGCGCCGTGCTT
The DNA here is from genome assembly GCF_001858045.2 of Oreochromis niloticus. NCBI lineage: Eukaryota > Metazoa > Chordata > Actinopteri > Cichliformes > Cichlidae > Oreochromis > Oreochromis niloticus. The sequence continues at coordinate 32,640,078 of NC_031971.2, read as the reverse complement.
ACTTTGCTCTTGGACTCGAACTTTCTCTTTGTCTCAAGTTTGTATTGCTGACCTGGGATGCACGGCGTCTGGGTGAAATAAACTTATAGTGTCGTTTAACTTATCCCTGTCTCCCTCGCAGCTCTCTGTTTGTATGCGCGCGCACATGCACACACACACACGCACACACACACACAGAAATGACTTAACCTGCGGTACATGCTTTCTCTCTTCAAAAAAAAAAAAGCACTTATGAAAAAAAGGCGCCAGAGCTCAATTGCCTGACAGTGCAGTTTTTTTTTGCTTGTGTTGGGAAATTTGTCATCACACTCCGACTTACTACCTGGAATGGGAAAAACGTGTCGACGCCAGGACTTTTTCTCGCCTTTAATAACACACTTGTCTCACAAACACAGACACACACACACACACACACGCTGCCCCTTTTTAACTCTCAGTAAACTGTGAAAGTGATTCCATATATGTTTATGAGGGGCTAGAACATCGATGTCAAAGTGATTTTAATTAACCTCAGGAGGATTGGTAAAACAACAATAATATTGATAACAATAATATTAATAATAATACTAATAGTGATTTAATTTGTATAGCACTTTTTAAAACACACAGTGCTTTAAAAAGAGAAATATGTAAAAAGTGTGCATATGCCAACATACAGTACATACAAACACACATTCACTTGCATGGACCACATCCTCAATTAGATTTGACAACATGTTTTGTAAGAGAATTGCAGGTCCAATAAGAATAGTTCTTTAGGCTGTGTTTTGAAGAGGACCTCAGTGGAAACTCAAGCTCCCAGGTGAGGCAGATCCACGTGTGCTAATGAGGGGTATGCAAGATGAGAAAGTGGATGAGGGTGGGGCATGAACTACTCCTGACATTCAGATAAATGATCTTGAATTCAAGAATGGTTCCATACAGGCAATGGTGTGACCCACAGCAGAAAAGTAAGGGCAAAATTTAAACTAACCTATGGAAATTAGTTGTGTTAACAACTCTGCCACCAGCACCAGCTTACAAAACTGGAGAGCTGAAGGAAACTTAAATTTTTTGAACGCCAGCAGTTGTGATGTTATTTTCGATGTACAGTGTCAAACGCTCATGTCACAATGCTTTTTTTTTTTTTTTTTTTTTTTTTTTTTTGAAAAGTTGGAGGAACTAAGATATTTTTTTTTCTGACTTGGGTGGGCTGAGTTGAATCATTTTGCAGACCAGTTATGGCCCCCAGCCCACATGTTTGACACCCTTGGTCTAGACTCCTCTTCTCCATGACTTTTCCTGTGTTTTCTCCATCTCCTCATTCTGTCTGTGTTATCATGCTTATTTCACGCTCTGCATAACCTCCAGTTAATAGCTTCCTTTCCCAAAACACACACGCGCACACACTCTCAAACACACATAGCCCATACTAGTGACTTCTCCCCTTGTCACTCCTCAGCTCCTCAGACCCAAGGTCCTGTATCGCTGCTCCTCCCTTTTCTCTACACGCAGGTTGCCATTATCTCTGATCTGATTCCTAATTCTCAATTAGACTCCACACAGCGCTCATCGTTAATTATTTACCGACTCCCTCACCATCTTCGGCCCACACTGGATCAATGAGAGCTACTCGCTCTGTTTTTTAACAAACCCGAGGTGGACTGCAGCCAGGAGCTGAGTTTTGTAGCTCTCTGAGGTTTCAATTCACTCAGCCTATGTTTTGCTCCCTTCATGTCATTCTGTCATGTCCTCTCTACGACCTACTGTGCGCTTCTACTGCTTCACTCAGCTGCCATCCTTTGTGTTTCCCCCCCGCTATTGCTTAGAGAAATGCCAGAGGGAGAAGACACAGTTAAAGCAGTTGTTATTGTCGGATTATTCAATAAACGCAGCAATGCCACTGCATCACAAATGACTTGTGACTCTTACAATCTATTCTTGATCATTGGCTATATATGCTGACTTGTTTATGCGCGCAAACACCCACTCGTAGCAGCCCCCGGGTCATTTTTGGAGCGCCTAATCTGGCCATTTATTTTCCACTGTGTGTGTCTGCAGCAGGCCACCAGCTCTTAAATAGGAAGTCTCTTTCTAAGAAATTCCTCTCTGTGTGGCAGTAGAGGCCGGGGCAAAAGGTTCTCGCAAACAAGATTAATTAGAGCTCCGTCTGAAGCCAGCCGCACAGAGAGAGTTCATCATCCTGTTTGTCTGCGAGAGAAAGCAGTCTATGTCTCATCATGCTGTGTCCTTTGTTCTTTTTAATCTATCTTTATTAGCCCCATGATCACATCCTGCTGCACTATTACCCTGGTTTTCATCCTGGGTGCAAGACAGAATGATTAAAAATAAAAGTCAATGGCAAAACTAAAATTAGGAAGCTTCCATAATAAACAACGGAAGGTTGATAACCAGGCAGTAAGAAGATCTTACGTGTAACGTCATCGCAGAGAAGAAAATCTTTACAAATGCGTTGAGGTGATTTTAAAGGAGGCTACTGGGAGGATGACCTCCTCAGGCAGGTTGTTCCAGTGCAGAGGGGTCCTGATGCCAAAAGCACAGTCACCTTTAAGCAGCGATTATATTCTGCTGCAGCCACGGACAGCAGGAGACACTACGGCTGAGTTGTAACTCATTTTATAGTTCTTTGAAGTCAACTACACATGCATAGTTGGTGCAATGTCAAGTCAAATCTCTGCAGACGAGTCTGCATGGTCATACAAATCTGGCAGACATGTGGAAGTACACTCAAAGCCTTATGCTCACTGTCTGATGACAAAATACACGTCACCTGGACCCTAATAGCCTAATGGATGTGGAAACTGTAAAACGCCTGTTCATGTGGTTAAGCAACCCTAGCCCCCTTGAAAAGGTAGGCCTGAGACAACACATGACTATCTCACTAAAAATCTCTTTAACTTACTACCAAATATTTTGACACTATGCAGCTGTTTCCGTAATGAATCCACAAAATGCATTAAACTATTAAAAAATTATGGAGCTCTGCAAGACTGATGTCGGAAATGTGTGTCGAAGGAGAGCAAAAACGTGCCTCTTCCCAGTAGATCATGTAGTTATGCTGGACCACAGTTCCTGGCACTCATCCCTACTGTGAGAAAAGCCAGGAAAGTTGGACCCAGTAATCTAATAGTTCACATCGAATGTGAAGTGAAGTTTTGCCTAGCATCACGGCAGCAGCCTGGCTGAGCTTTGGTCATACGCGGATTGTTCTCTAAATGTTTTAGCTGTGCGCTGTCACCAGGGGGCGCTGTCAAAAACGACCTGCCTGTAAGTTATTCTCGTTCGTGATTGTGATGTTGTCGGTTCTTCATCTTAGCTCCTTCTATATAACAGAGAGAAGTTAAAAGAAACAAAGAACTTCTTTGTAGTGAAGTGAAACTGAGTGTTAAAAACAACAGTATTTTCTCATGCTTCTGTCTTTGTTTTGAACTCTGCTGCCGCTTCCTTTTCTGTTCAAGCAAACTTTTCAGCCAGTCAGCAGTCTACCTTTGCATAGCATCATTGCCGTCAGATGTGCTGTTGAATACGTAGGTTGCTTGCATGCTTATAATACTTCACTATGCATAACCAAATACCAATGGAAACGCAGTGTTATGAATACAGTCAACTGGAAAAATGATAAATATTTGCCTTTAGCAGGCAACAGGTTAAGGAGGAATCAAGTTTCAGTAACTGTAACACTTTTAAGGCAACATTTTCAAGGCTTAGCATGAAGTCCTGGAAATAGCAATCCCCTTTTGCTTTCTTTAAGCTGAAGTTTATCAAAAAGTATCATTAAGCTTGTCCGGAGAATCACCACCGATGGGTTTTCTCAAGAGCATGAACCAAAGTTTAAAATATTTTAACTGTAACCTCTGTTCGTGTCACTGGGCACAAATTTATGTCATTGCATTTAAACACTTTGTGGGCTGTGAGCTGGCTCATACAGGGGTCAACTCATCTGTTATGCAGATTGGGGAAGAAAAGAAAAGGGCGTGAGAGAAGGATGATAGGTCAGGTTACTTTTCTCCCAATCAAGAATGTTTCATTTCATTTTGCTGTAATTGATAAAAAAGGGTAGTATAAAATTATTCTTGAGCCCACGAGGACATCCAGCGGGCGGTTAGCTTCCATCATTGCCACTTTTGTTGTGGAACTATTTTTCGTTGAGAAAGACGGTCAGCCGACAGATAGTTGTCGCTGACATGTTTGCCGGGGGAGTTGCAATATGAGCCTTGGGGAAAATAAATGCTTGAATTGATTTTTTTTTTTCCCTCAGGTCTGAGTGTGGATGTATTAGTTTTATTCTCAATAGTTCTTATTTGCAAGACTATCCCCTTGTGATTTGTCAACAGGAAGAGATGTGAAGTCTTTTCTTTATTTTTGTGTGTTGAAGAAGGTCGAGGGGAGAGGGAGGTGGTCAGCAGTGGTTTCATTGCATTGGATCAGCTTCAGAACTTTTTCTAATTGGAGGTTTTAGTTGTGGTCGTTGCTGAGTTCAGGGTTTTTTGGGGGGCTTTATCCCCCTTCTAGTCCTCCTCCTCTCTCTCCCAGTCTCTGTACTCCACAGCTAAGCTCTTACAAATGTGTTGAGGATGCATTTTCACCGAAATGCTTTCCCACCCCCCTTCCTCCTCTGTCCTTCTCCTCCTCCTGCTCCTCCCTATTCACTTGCTTCTCTTTTTCTTCTCTTCTTTCTCCCTTGTCATTTGCACCCCCCCTCGTCTCCTCACACCCTGTCCTCTCTCCATACTCAGCATTTTTCTCGGCTGTGGGTGTGATGTCTCTGTGTAACGCTAATCAGCTCTGGAGACGTCAGCATTCTTTCAGTCCTCCTTCACCACCAGCACCCCTCTCCTCTTCCTCCTCCTCTTCTTTTCTGTCTTCACCTTGCTATCTTTTTTTCTCCCTCCTGACTTTCTCATCTTTTTTTTTGCCTTCCAACCATATTCTACTCATCTCCACCGCTTCTCAGCTCTTCTGCCATCCCTGTCCTCACATCCCGTCCTCCGTGTTTGTGTGTGTGTGTGTGTTGTCTCTCTGCTGTAACCGTAAGCAGCTCTACTCTTGAGTCGTCAGCGTTCTTTCAGTTGCTCCATAAAAATACAGCCTGCCACAGCAAAAAAAAGCTCTGTTGTAGCAACAGTGGCTGTGGCATTGACCACACCGCAGCGATCACCTCACAAGCATGATGGGAAGGACACCTCTGGCCCTTTGTGTTTGTGTGTTCACCCAAGATGAATGGCGATGCCTTTGCTCAGCAGATGATCCTTAACCTGGGTGACTTACAGATGCCCCAAAAAGACACACACTAGTTTGTTGCAGTTTTATCCTCTGGTCTTAGTCAGTTTTTTTTAAAATTTGTTGTTGTCGTCTAACCTTGATGGATTAGGACCTACAGTTTTTTGTTTTGTGTTGCTTCTGTAAAGGTGACACAAGGTAACGCAGACTCTGATTTACCTGTTTGCAGATAAATTATGCTTATGTATGCAGTCACCCTTAAAGAGCCAGGAAAAAGACTCCTCATCTAATCACAATTAGTGCTGAGCGCTGCACCAAAAATTTCTATCACTTTTTTTTTTCTAGTGGTTTCGCAGTTTGTCACACTTTTTTTCCCCAGGTATATACAGAATGTAACAAACAAACAAAAAAAAAAAAAGTAAAGTGATGAAGTTCTGGGGGTTTACACTGTGTCAGTGTCTTCTGACACTGCTTGTAATTCCTCAGTGTTTGGTTATTGCTGTTATTCCAGATTATGGTTTATAACTCTGATTACATTCGGTGGTGTTGTGATAGAGCAGACCTGGTACCCTTTTGGAAATTAATTTTCATTTATAAAGTGGAAAACTGATTTATAAATGTCTATGAGCCACAAATTTATAGCCAACACAGAACCACCAGTTAACCTAACTGCTTTGAATTATGGGAGGATGCCAGTACACTCCACACGAACACTCCAGCTGCCCTAAAGATTCAAACAAGGAACCTTCTTACTGTGACTTGATGGTGCTAACCACTGCGCCACCATGCCAACCTTTTACGTTGCGTATATAAACATCTAAAGTGCTTTTAATTACGACGTTAAATGTGGTATCAAACCTCTGCAGTATGCAAGTACGACATTGTTTAAAACGCTTGTGTACTCGCAGTCAACCATTTTACATGTGTGTTTTATTGTGCCCCGCTGGCATAGCAGCAGGGTATGTGTGTGTGTGTGTGTGTGTGTGTGTGTGTGTGTGTGTGTGTGTTTGGCAGCATGCTTTTTGTTTCTATGTAGATGGAGGATGGGGGGGTTTGGGCACAAGGGAAATAAACCAGTGCCTGTCAGGGAAACAGCCCCCTTTATGCCCCCTCTGTTTGCAACAACCCAACCCCCAGCAGCTAACCTCAGTCTTCATGTCTTTGATTCATCTTTTGTGCGAGCGTGCACCTCAGCTGTGGGAGGCTGCATCCTAAAAAAACAGAAGAGTGCAGCGGCACATTCGGCTATCGAGAAGAAGCTCTTTAATAAAAGATTGTGTTTAACTGACTGATCGTAACTCATTAAGAAGAGCCTTAAGTGCTGAGGTCAAATGCTTTAAATGAAGCTGTGCCATCTCTCGCATGTTATTGCGCTTTTTTTCCACTCTTCACCACTTCCTTGAGTTTTAAACAGAATTTTTAACTTGCTGTGCATTTGACATGTTTTTTTTGTGTGTGTATGCATGCATAATTATTTGTATGTTTTTCTTTGATCTACAGCTATTTATATCTGTAGGATTTGTGGCAGTGCATGCACAAACACTGAAGCCCCCTCACAAACAGACAGGCAGGCAGTGATGCATTGTGAGGGAGGCTCACTAACACATTCGGTATCTTTTGATAGAAAAAATGAAAAGAGTCATGTTTGCCGGGTATCATTTAAATGTCATCACACCTAAGAAGGGTGTAATAACGCCTTCGTAGAAATTAGTCCAATGAGAAAAAAAAGTTTCCACCTGACCCCCTTAAAATAGCTTTATTATAATGAAATGATGCAAACCACCATACTGTGAAACTGTTACATTTGACTTACAGGCCCTCAGAGTACATAGTGGTGGATCTAAAGCTGTTTTGTTTTCCAGCATATTTGAGCCCTCATAACTATGAGTACATGAAATAACCACATGAGACAGGGCTGAAAAACACATTTAAGCGTTGTTGAAAACTGCAACCAAATCCATTTTATAACCACTCCAAATGATTCTAGTCTAAATGAAAACATTTTTTTCTGTAACTTTAAGCATCAATAGCAGGGGATATATCATAGATGGATGCAAACTGCATTTCGTTGCCCTGTACCTGTGCATGTGCAATGACAATAAAGTTGAATTCTATTCTATTCTATTCTATTCTATAGACCCTGGATCTTTGATCTGTTTTCTGATAATTCACTGGAGAAAACTTCAAAAAGTACATTTTAGTGTAAACTTTCAACTTATATCACCATATCACCATATGATAGGATAGGTGGCTGGTCAAAATATGAAAGGTCTCCTTTGTTACAAAGCTCATCTTTTATCTGTGATTCTTTCTGAGTCATCCAATGTACCAGTTCTTGTTTCTGTTATTCTACGTTGTCTTCTTCTTTCGGCTGCTCTCCTACGTCATAGACCTAAAATTCCAACTTCTACAACTACGACTTCTGAGGTAAATGAAAGGCAGCATTTATCTGTGATATATCCCGTGACAATAATGCTCAACGTTAATAAAGAAACCTTTCTGGATTGTGACACTTTGAGTGTTTTTTTTGGGGGGGGGGGGTTTCTTTTGTGATTTGGGGGCTTTAAGACTGATGTAAATTTTTACATCATCCATTGCTTTGTAAGGTCCCCTTGTGAGGCTTTAATCTGAGAATTATTGCCATTGGTGTCTCTGTTTTTAAAATGGATATGATGACCTCGGGCTTGATTTGACTCTGAATCTGAGGGATGCTGCATGCTCATTGGCTAATGACTTGTGATTGACAACCATATCTTGTATTGTCCTCCCCTTAAAGGGAAGAAGGGAAGAACAAAAAGTCAAGAGAGGAGAGCAGAAATTTGTGTTGCAGGAGAGAAGGGAGGGAGTGAGATCCGGAATCTGCTGCGTCATCATGACTGGTCTCATGATGATCGCTCAGCACCAGCTACAATAGCCGCCCTTTATGAACACACACAAACACACAGGTCACCAAACAAAGATTCTCATTGAGAGCTTGCGGAGATGCTCATCATGGAGCCGTGTGCTCTAAGGGCTGATCTCGGTCTTTGTTGACTTCTGATTCACACATTTGTATCTCCATTCTTTTTTGTCTTGTTTCCACTTTGGTGCAAAGGCATCAATGATTTCATTTTTATCCCCAGTAGGTGTAGGTCTATATCTGTTTTCTGCTCATCTTTGGTACGGTCTGTGTGTGTGTGTGTGTGTGTGTGTGTGTGTGTGTGTGTGTGTGTGTGTATTTTTGTGTTTAGGTGTGTGTGTGTGTGTGTGTGTGTGTGTGTGTATATTTTTGTGTTTAGGGGTGTGTGTGTGTGTGTGTGTTTGTGTGTGTGTTTGTGTGTACGTTCTAACTGTTGGTTTTCCCCTGGAGTCCTTCCCACAGTTTTTACCACTTCCTCTTCACTCACACTCATTTCATTCCTATTGGCAGAAAGCCAGCCAATAAGAGCTCAACAACACAAAGGTAGTGGGCAATGTCTGTGTAACCACAAGGAAACAGGAAGTCAGGAAAATTCTAAGAAAAAGTTTCTGTCACTTTCACTCATACAATCTCACACCGATACAACAGTGGAACATGCTCCCACAACACAGTAGATATAGATTTGCCATGTCTCCACTCCTCTTGGTAGGTATTGGTCTGCATTTTTTTGTTAATTGACTGTTAGAAGAGAGGGTGTCCTTAAACACAGTCTATTTTAATGTTGTTGTTTTTTTCTGTGATGTTTCTCTGCTTATGTGTTGTGCTCTCCTGCATCTCCACAGGTTCATTCAGAAGAGCAAGGCTCTTGTGGCATGACGACGACTAACAAAGGAAATAAAGCCTTGAAGGTAAGCAGGTGCATGTTTCAATTTTATTTTAGTTATATAGGGTAAATGGCCTGCATTTGTATAGCGATTTACTTAGTCCCTACGGACCCCAAAGCGCTTTACACTACATTCAGTCATTCACCCATTCACACACACATTCACACACTGGTGATGGCAAGCTACATTGTAGCCATAGCTGCCCTGGGGCGCACTGACAGAGGCGAGGCTGCCGGACACTGGCGCCACAGGGCCCTCTGACCAGCTGTTGGGTAAGCTAAAAACCCTACAATATTCTAGAGAAATCAAACGATCAGATGGTTCACTAACAGCAGGACTTGGCATCTTTGGGAAGAGAGAACTCTCTTTTAACGGGAGACCTCTAGCAGAACCAGGCCCAGAAAGGAGTAGACATCTGCCCTTAAAGGTCGGAGAATGAGGGGAAAGAGAAGAGAAAAAAGAAAAGGACGCAGAGCCCATAACAACAAACAGGAAAAACACAAAATAGTAGATTAAAGATAACTAGAAAGCGAAAATTTCAGAAGAAATTTTATGTGTGCCTATGCCGCTGCTAATCTGTGTAGTTTTCCATTCATACGGCTACAGACAGCAAAACTCAGAAGAGCAGCCATTCTCCACCATGAATTATGGTAAAAACAAACACCGCTCGCGCCTCACAGATGACAGCTTACAGTTTTGGGTAAAGATGAGGTCACTTTGTACAGCCCCGATTTGCAGACGCTGTGCACACAGGTTCATAAGCAGAAGTCCCTCTGTACCACGGCAGACCCCGACAATGTTTGCACGAACACACTTTGAACCAGTACGTTATGGACCACTTTTCACACATGGTTGGTGTACCCTCCCAGCCAGCTGTAGCTTTTCAACTCACAGCCCGACACACACCCAAAAAACAGCCGAGAGAGCACAGACTACGCCCGAGAGGTGTGATTGCAGATGCCCCTCAGGTGGGTCCACCTCCCCTGCAGCGGCACTGCAGACCACGCCCCGCCACACATATCAAACACGTAAAATAAATATTTATGCACTTTTGCATTCACTTTTTGTTTTTTGTTATTTTTACACAGTGTTCTGAATGATGAACAATGGTCTACAGCCAATCTTGTGTATTATTATACAAACTTTGGTTGTAAGATTCAGATAACTATTTAATAAAAGCTAAATATTTTATACAGGGAGTGCAGAATTATTAGGCAAATGAGTATTTTGTCCACATCATCCCCTTCATGCATGTTGTCTTACTCCAAGCTGTATAGGCTCGAAAGCCTACTACCAATTAAGCATATTAGGTGATGTGCATCTCTGTAATGAGAAGGGGTATGGTCTAATGACATCAACACCCTATATCAGGTGTGCATAATTATTAGGCAACTTCCTTTCCTTTGGCAAAATGGGTCAAAAGAAGGACTTGACAGGCTCAGAAAAGTCAAAAATAGTGAGATATCTTGCAGAGGCATGCAGCAGTCTTAAAATTGCAAAGCTTCTGAAGCGTGATCATCGAACAATCAAGCGTTTCATTCAAAATAGTCAACAGGGTCGCAAGAAGCGTGTGGAAAAACCAAGGCGCAAAATAACTGCCCATGAACTGAGAAAAGTCAAGCGTGCAGCTGCCAAGGTGCCACTTGCCACCAGTTTGGCCATATTTCAGAGCTGCAACATCACTGGAGTGCCCAAAAGCACAAGGTGTGCAATACTCAGAGACATGGCCAAGGTAAGAAAGGCTGAAAGACGACCACCACTGAACAAGACACACAAGCTGAAACGTCAAGACTGGGCCAAGAAATATCTCAAGACTGATTTTTCTAAGGTTTTATGGACTGATGAAATGAGAGTGAGTCTTGATGGGCCAGATGGATGGGCCCGTGGCTGGATTGGTAAAGGGCAGAGAGCTCCAGTCCCACTCAGACGCCAGCAAGGTGGAGGTGGAGTACTGGTTTGGGCTGGTATCATCAAAGGTGAGCTTGTGGGGCCTTTTCGGGTTGAGGATGGCGTCAAGCTCAACTCCCAGTCCTACTGCCAGTTTCTGGAAGACACCTTCTTCAAGCAGTGGTACAGGAAGAAGTCTGCATCCTTCAAGAAAAACATGATTTTCATGCAGGACAATGCTCCATCACACGCGTCCAAGTACTCCACAGCGTGGCTGGCAAGAAAGGGTTTAAAAGAAGAAAAACTAATGACATGGCCTCCTTGTTCACCTGATCTGAACCCCATTGAGAACCTGTGGTCCATCATCAAATGTGAGATTTACAAGGAGGGAAAACAGTACACCTCTCTGAACAGTGTCTGGGAGGCTGTGGTTGCTGCTGCACGCAATGTTGATGGTGAACAGATCAAAACACTGACAGAATCCATGGATGGCAGGCTTTTGAGTGTCCTTGCAAAGAAAGGTGGCTATATTGGTCGCTGATTTGTTTTTGTTTTGTTTTTGAATGTCAGAAATGTATATTTGTGAATGTGGAGATGTTATATTGGTTTCACTGGTAAAAATAAATAATTGAAATGGGTATATATTTGTTTTTTGTTAAGTTGCCTAATAATTATGCACAGTAATAGTCACCTGCACACACAGATATCCCCCTAAAATAGCTAAAACTAAACACAAACTAAAAACTACTTCCGAAAACATTCAGCTTTGATATTAATGTGTTTTTTGGGTTCATTGAGAACATGGTTGTTGTTCAATAATAAAATTATTCCTCAAAAATACAACTTGCCTAATAATTCTGCACTCCCTGTATGAGAGTAAGAAAGAAAAGTATATCTTTGTGTCCACCTTTCTCTGTTAATGCCCTACCTGGCCCCCTGGCAAAAGCTTTGCTAGATCCGCCCCTGCACAGTTACCAGCTGTCAGCTAATAAAAAAGGAGCTTGGTGTTTATTTCTCTCAGAAACAGTTCATAACTTCCCTTCAACTCATTCATGTCACCGAAAAAAAAGGTAAACCTGTTTCTCCATCACCAGTTCAGCTCTGATGATTCAGTAAGGTCATCTCCTGGTTTCGACCAGCCGCTTCTACAGCTGTGGCTCCAGCAAACATCAGCTGATACTAGAAATTAAAATCAAATGAATTCTAACAACAGCTGATCAAGCTTAAACGTGCTGCTGTTGTTTAGCGCGATAAACAAACAAGAGAGAAAAGCCGATCATTGATCAGTTTCATGACTGAAGTTTGAACAGGCGAGAGAATGACAGGGGAGGCTGTCATAAAGTTCAACATCAGTAACTTAGCGCGCACACAGCTGTATAGAAACTCCATCGTGCTAGCTACCACGCAGTACGAGTTATTATAACTGATTGTAAAAAACGAAAATAAACTACACCTAAATTCGGTTTATATCTGACCCAAATAGAGTGCAGGTCATAACTTCTTACCTGAAATTCAGTTCACCTCACGCTCTGACCGGCAGCCGCCTGCTTCTCCTGCCTTCGGTTTCCCTGATCCACGATCTACCACCGGTCGATCGGCGGTCGCCTCGCCGCCTCGTTCCCCGCATGTTCTTTCTGACACACACCGGTGGATAGCTGCCCTCGGTTGTAGCTCCGCGTCAGCGACTACCAAACAACTCAGTTATTTTTTCCACATCGACCAGCATCTGGACAATCCACCGCCTTTCACTGTTTGTACCGTTACTAAAAAAAAACCCTCATCGGCTCATAAAAACGAAAAATAAGTCCAGCTATGACCCTGAGTCAAAAAGACAGCCAGCTCGGGTTAGCTAGCTACCTGTCTAGCTCTTTGCAGGCACCGAAAACATCAGAGCTAATATGGGATGTCTTGGTAACACGAGCAGATATTTGAAGTTTACATCTGGCCAATCCACCACCTTTCACTGTTTATACCGTTACTAAAATGAATAAATAAATAAATCATCGGTCCATATAAACGAAAAATAAGTCCAGCTAAAACACATACTGTCGGCGAGCGACCGGGTGCTGACACGAGTTTCACCCGCCTCAATATAAGCCAAGCCTGGGTGCTTTTTCACGAAGGGTCGCTAGCGGTGCTAGCTAACTATGCTAGCGGCGCTAGCTAGCTAGCCGGCTATCAGCAACACATAAGAGAACTGCTGCTAAATAAACTACACCTAAACTCGGTTTATATCTGACCCAAATAGAGTGCAGGTCATAACTTCTTACCTGAAATTCAGTTCACCTCACGCTCCTGCCTTCGCTTTCCCTGATCCACGATTGACCTCCGCGTTAGCAAACACTGGTCGATCAGCGGTCGCGGCATGTCCTTTCTGTCATACACCGGTGGATAGCTGCCACTGTTGTAGCTCCGCATTATAGCACCACCAAACAACTCAGTTATTTTTTCCACATCCAGCTGTAACTCCGATTCTGTGCGAGCATTTGCGAGAGACCGGGGAGGTGAAAGGAGAGAGAGAGTCCCCTCGCTGTCCATTTGCAGCCAAGTGCGGCAGCTAGCTAGGTAGCCGGCTAGCTGTCAGGCAGGACCGAGGTCGTCAGAGCATTGTCGCTAATATGGGATGTCTTGATAAAACAAGCACATATTTGAAGTTTACACACCTACATTCTCGCCTGAAAATATCTTAAAAGTTTATTTTGTGACCTAGAAACACTAATAAAAGACATATAAAACGAAGTGGTGGCCGCCATTGTTTAACTCGGCAGAGGTGTGCTATGAATTGTGGGATATGGAGTTTTCCACCAAGCATAGAAGCCATTGTGTTTACCGTAACTATTCAATGGTTCGCGCAACCTTAAAACCTCCAATGGTTCCTGAAAGCAGCGAGGGTGCGCGCGCCATTGATATTGTCGTCATTACGGTATCCAAATAAGGGTAGACAGGCTGTACCACTCCCGGCATACCACTAGAGAGAGCCAACACACCACAAATGAAGTTTGAAATTTGTTTCAATGGGACCAAAAGATGGCGCCAACACACCACAAATGAAGTCTGTTTATTTGGCGCCAAAAGATGAATTGGCCTAAATTTGCACTAAAATATTAATATTTAAAAAACTATAAAAGTCATAAACACCAAAAGTCATGACATAATAGTCCAGCTCCAGCCGCACAAAATGATCTAACATATGTAACCCTAATGTCAAAACTGTTCGGCAGAGGAGCGCGGGAAAATTTTCACTAAAATATTAATATTTAAAAAACTATAAAATTCATAAACACCAAAAGTCATAGCACACCATTCCAGATCCGGCCGCACAAAATGAGGTAACATATATGAAGCTTGTCTCAAAACTGCGGGCGTGATACGTGCCGAAATTTAGGCGGAAGATGGAGAATAATAATAACTAGAAAGCGAAAATTTCAGAAGAAATTTTATGTGTGCCTATGCCGCTGCTAATCTGTGTAGTTTTCCATTCATACGGCTACAGACAGCAAAACTCAGAAGAGCAGCCATTCTCCACCATGAATTATGGTAAAAACAAACACCGCTCGCGCCTCACAGATGACAGCTTACAGTTTTGGGTAAAGATGAGGTCACTTTGTACAGCCCCGATTTGCAGACGCTGTGCACACAGGTTCATAAGCAGAAGTCCCTCTGTACCACGGCAGACCCCGACAATGTTTGCACGAACACACTTTGAACCAGTACGTTATGGACCACTTTTCACACATGGTTGGTGTACCCTCCCAGCCAGCTGTAGCTTTTCAACTCACAGCCCGACACACACCCAAAAAACAGCCGAGAGAGCACAGACTACGCCCGAGAGGTGTGATTGCAGATGCCCCTCAGGTGGGTCCACCTCCCCTGCAGCGGCACTGCAGACCACGCCCCGCCACACATATCAAACACGTAAAATAAATATTTATGCACTTTTGCATTCACTTTTTGTTTTTTGTTATTTTTACACAGTGTTCTGAATGATGAACAATGGTCTACAGCCAATCTTGTGTATTATTATACAAACTTTGGTTGTAAGATTCAGATAACTATTTAATAAAAGCTAAATATTTTATACAGGGAGTGCAGAATTATTAGGCAAATGAGTATTTTGTCCACATCATCCCCTTCATGCATGTTGTCTTACTCCAAGCTGTATAGGCTCGAAAGCCTACTACCAATTAAGCATATTAGGTGATGTGCATCTCTGTAATGAGAAGGGGTATGGTCTAATGACATCAACACCCTATATCAGGTGTGCATAATTATTAGGCAACTTCCTTTCCTTTGGCAAAATGGGTCAAAAGAAGGACTTGACAGGCTCAGAAAAGTCAAAAATAGTGAGATATCTTGCAGAGGCATGCAGCAGTCTTAAAATTGCAAAGCTTCTGAAGCGTGATCATCGAACAATCAAGCGTTTCATTCAAAATAGTCAACAGGGTCGCAAGAAGCGTGTGGAAAAACCAAGGCGCAAAATAACTGCCCATGAACTGAGAAAAGTCAAGCGTGCAGCTGCCAAGGTGCCACTTGCCACCAGTTTGGCCATATTTCAGAGCTGCAACATCACTGGAGTGCCCAAAAGCACAAGGTGTGCAATACTCAGAGACATGGCCAAGGTAAGAAAGGCTGAAAGACGACCACCACTGAACAAGACACACAAGCTGAAACGTCAAGACTGGGCCAAGAAATATCTCAAGACTGATTTTTCTAAGGTTTTATGGACTGATGAAATGAGAGTGAGTCTTGATGGGCCAGATGGATGGGCCCGTGGCTGGATTGGTAAAGGGCAGAGAGCTCCAGTCCCACTCAGACGCCAGCAAGGTGGAGGTGGAGTACTGGTTTGGGCTGGTATCATCAAAGGTGAGCTTGTGGGGCCTTTTCGGGTTGAGGATGGCGTCAAGCTCAACTCCCAGTCCTACTGCCAGTTTCTGGAAGACACCTTCTTCAAGCAGTGGTACAGGAAGAAGTCTGCATCCTTCAAGAAAAACATGATTTTCATGCAGGACAATGCTCCATCACACGCGTCCAAGTACTCCACAGCGTGGCTGGCAAGAAAGGGTTTAAAAGAAGAAAAACTAATGACATGGCCTCCTTGTTCACCTGATCTGAACCCCATTGAGAACCTGTGGTCCATCATCAAATGTGAGATTTACAAGGAGGGAAAACAGTACACCTCTCTGAACAGTGTCTGGGAGGCTGTGGTTGCTGCTGCACGCAATGTTGATGGTGAACAGATCAAAACACTGACAGAATCCATGGATGGCAGGCTTTTGAGTGTCCTTGCAAAGAAAGGTGGCTATATTGGTCGCTGATTTGTTTTTGTTTTGTTTTTGAATGTCAGAAATGTATATTTGTGAATGTGGAGATGTTATATTGGTTTCACTGGTAAAAATAAATAATTGAAATGGGTATATATTTGTTTTTTGTTAAGTTGCCTAATAATTATGCACAGTAATAGTCACCTGCACACACAGATATCCCCCTAAAATAGCTAAAACTAAACACAAACTAAAAACTACTTCCGAAAACATTCAGCTTTGATATTAATGTGTTTTTTGGGTTCATTGAGAACATGGTTGTTGTTCAATAATAAAATTATTCCTCAAAATACAACTTGCCTAATAATTCTGCACTCCCTGTATGAGAGTAAGAAAGAAAAGTATATCTTTGTGTCCACCTTTCTCTGTTAATGCCCTACCTGGCCCCCTGGCAAAAGCTTTGCTAGATCCGCCCTGCACAGTTACCAGCTGTCAGCTAAATAAAAAAAGGAGCTTGGTGTTTATTTCTCTCAGAAACAGTTCATAACTTCCCTTCAACTCATTCATGTCACCGAAAAAAAAGGTAAACCTGTTTCTCCATCACCAGTTCAGCTCTGATGATTCAGTAAGGTCATCTCCTGGTTTCGACCAGCCGCTTCTACAGCTGTGGCTCCAGCAAACATCAGCTGATACTAGAAATTAAAATCAAATGAATTCTAACAACAGCTGATCAAGCTTAAACGTGCTGCTGTTGTTTAGCGCGATAAACAAACAAGAGAGAAAAGCCGATCATTGATCAGTTTCATGACTGAAGTTTGAACAGGCGAGAGAATGACAGGGGAGGCTGTCATAAAGTTCAACATCAGTAACTTAGCGCGCACACAGCTGTATAGAAACTCCATCGTGCTAGCTACCACGCAGTACGAGTTATTATAACTGATTGTAAAAAACGAAAATAAACTACACCTAAATTCGGTTTATATCTGACCCAATAGAGTGCAGGTCATAACTTCTTACCTGAAATTCAGTTCACCTCACGCTCTGACCGGCAGCCGCCTGCTTCTCCTGCCTTCGGTTTCCCTGATCCACGATCTACCACCGGTCGATCGGCGGTCGCCTCGCCGCCTCGTTCCCCGCATGTTCTTTCTGACACACACCGGTGGATAGCTGCCCTCGGTTGTAGCTCCGCGTCAGCGACTACCAAACAACTCAGTTATTTTTTCCACATCGACCAGCATCTGGACAATCCACCGCCTTTCACTGTTTGTACCGTTACTAAAAAAAAACCCTCATCGGCTCATAAAAACGAAAAATAAGTCCAGCTATGACCCTGAGTCAAAAAGACAGCCAGCTCGGGTTAGCTAGCTACCTGTCTAGCTCTTTGCAGGCACCGAAAACATCAGAGCTAATATGGGATGTCTTGGTAACACGAGCAGATATTTGAAGTTTACATCTGGCCAATCCACCACCTTTCACTGTTTATACCGTTACTAAAATGAATAAATAAATAAATCATCGGTCCATATAAACGAAAAATAAGTCCAGCTAAAACACATACTGTCGGCGAGCGACCGGGTGCTGACACGAGTTTCACCCGCCTCAATATAAGCCAAGCCTGGGTGCTTTTTCACGAAGGGTCGCTAGCGGTGCTAGCTAACTATGCTAGCGGCGCTAGCTAGCTAGCCGGCTATCAGCAACACATAAGAGAACTGCTGCTAAATAAACTACACCTAAACTCGGTTTATATCTGACCCAAATAGAGTGCAGGTCATAACTTCTTACCTGAAATTCAGTTCACCTCACGCTCCTGCCTTCGCTTTCCCTGATCCACGATTGACCTCCGCGTTAGCAAACACTGGTCGATCAGCGGTCGCGGCATGTCCTTTCTGTCATACACCGGTGGATAGCTGCCCACTGTTGTAGCTCCGCATTATAGCACCACCAAACAACTCAGTTATTTTTTCCACATCCAGCTGTAACTCCGATTCTGTGCGAGCATTTGCGAGAGACCGGGGAGGTGAAAGGAGAGAGAGAGTCCCCTCGCTGTCCATTTGCAGCCAAGTGCGGCAGCTAGCTAGGTAGCCGGCTAGCTGTCAGGCAGGACCGAGGTCGTCAGAGCATTGTCGCTAATATGGGATGTCTTGATAAAACAAGCACATATTTGAAGTTTACACACCTACATTCTCGCCTGAAATATCTTAAAAGTTTATTTTGTGACCTAGAAACACTAATAAAAGACATATAAAACGAAGTGGTGGCCGCCATTGTTTAACTCGGCAGAGGTGTGCTATGAATTGTGGGATATGGAGTTTTCCACCAAGCATAGAAGCCATTGTGTTTACCGTAACTATTCAATGGTTCGCGCAACCTTAAACCTCCAATGGTTCCTGAAAGCAGCGAGGGTGCGCGCGCCATTGATATTGTCGTCATTACGGTATCCAAATAAGGGTAGACAGGCTGTACCACTCCCGGCATACCACTAGAGAGAGCCAACACACCACAAATGAAGTTTGAAATTTGTTTCAATGGGACCAAAAGATGGCGCCAACACACCACAAATGAAGTCTGTTTATTTGGCGCCAAAAGATGAATTGGCCTAAATTTGCACTAAAATATTAATATTTAAAAAACTATAAAAGTCATAAACACCAAAAGTCATGACATAATAGTCCAGCTCCAGCCGCACAAAATGATCTAACATATGTAACCCTAATGTCAAAACTGTTCGGCAGAGGAGCGCGGGAAAATTTTCACTAAAATATTAATATTTAAAAAACTATAAAATTCATAAACACCAAAAGTCATAGCACACCATTCCAGATCCGGCCGCACAAAATGAGGTAACATATATGAAGCTTGTCTCAAAACTGCGGGGCGTGATACGTGCCGAAATTTAGGCGGAAGATGGAGAATAATAATAACTAGAAAGCGAAAATTTCAGAAGAAATTTTATGTGTGCCTATGCCGCTGCTAATCTGTGTAGTTTTCCATTCATACGGCTACAGACAGCAAAACTCAGAAGAGCAGCCATTCTCCACCATGAATTATGGTAAAAACAAACACCGCTCGCGCCTCACAGATGACAGCTTACAGTTTTGGGTAAAGATGAGGTCACTTTGTACAGCCCCGATTTGCAGACGCTGTGCACACAGGTTCATAAGCAGAAGTCCCTCTGTACCACGGCAGACCCCGACAATGTTTGCACGAACACACTTTGAACCAGTACGTTATGGACCACTTTTCACACATGGTTGGTGTACCCTCCCAGCCAGCTGTAGCTTTTCAACTCACAGCCCGACACACACCCAAAAAACAGCCGAGAGAGCACAGACTACGCCCGAGAGGTGTGATTGCAGATGCCCCTCAGGTGGGTCCACCTCCCCTGCAGCGGCACTGCAGACCACGCCCCGCCACACATATCAAACACGTAAAATAAATATTTATGCACTTTTGCATTCACTTTTTGTTTTTTGTTATTTTTACACAGTGTTCTGAATGATGAACAATGGTCTACAGCCAATCTTGTGTATTATTATACAAACTTTGGTTGTAAGATTCAGATAACTATTTAATAAAAGCTAAATATTTTATACAGGGAGTGCAGAATTATTAGGCAAATGAGTATTTTGTCCACATCATCCCTTCATGCATGTTGTCTTACTCCAAGCTGTATAGGCTCGAAAGCCTACTACCAATTAAGCATATTAGGTGATGTGCATCTCTGTAATGAGAAGGGTATGGTCTAATGACATCAACACCCTATATCAGGTGTGCATAATTATTAGGCAACTTCCTTTCCTTTGGCAAAATGGGTCAAAAGAAGGACTTGACAGGCTCAGAAAAGTCAAAAATAGTGAGATATCTTGCAGAGGCATGCAGCAGTCTTAAAATTGCAAAGCTTCTGAAGCGTGATCATCGAACAATCAAGCGTTTCATTCAAAATAGTCAACAGGGTCGCAAGAAGCGTGTGGAAAAACCAAGGCGCAAAATAACTGCCCATGAACTGAGAAAAGTCAAGCGTGCAGCTGCCAAGGTGCCACTTGCCACCAGTTTGGCCATATTTCAGAGCTGCAACATCACTGGAGTGCCCAAAAGCACAAGGTGTGCAATACTCAGAGACATGGCCAAGGTAAGAAAGGCTGAAAGACGACCACCACTGAACAAGACACACAAGCTGAAACGTCAAGACTGGGCCAAGAAATATCTCAAGACTGATTTTTCTAAGGTTTTATGGACTGATGAAATGAGAGTGAGTCTTGATGGGCCAGATGGATGGGCCCGTGGCTGGATTGGTAAAGGGCAGAGAGCTCCAGTCCCACTCAGACGCCAGCAAGGTGGAGGTGGAGTACTGGTTTGGGCTGGTATCATCAAAGGTGAGCTTGTGGGGCCTTTTCGGGTTGAGGATGGCGTCAAGCTCAACTCCCAGTCCTACTGCCAGTTTCTGGAAGACACCTTCTTCAAGCAGTGGTACAGGAAGAAGTCTGCATCCTTCAAGAAAAACATGATTTTCATGCAGGACAATGCTCCATCACACGCGTCCAAGTACTCCACAGCGTGGCTGGCAAGAAAGGGTTTAAAAGAAGAAAAACTAATGACATGGCCTCCTTGTTCACCTGATCTGAACCCCATTGAGAACCTGTGGTCCATCATCAAATGTGAGATTTACAAGGAGGGAAAACAGTACACCTCTCTGAACAGTGTCTGGGAGGCTGTGGTTGCTGCTGCACGCAATGTTGATGGTGAACAGATCAAAACACTGACAGAATCCATGGATGGCAGGCTTTTGAGTGTCCTTGCAAAGAAAGGTGGCTATATTGGTCGCTGATTTGTTTTTGTTTTGTTTTTGAATGTCAGAAATGTATATTTGTGAATGTGGAGATGTTATATTGGTTTCACTGGTAAAAATAAATAATTGAAATGGGTATATATTTGTTTTTTGTTAAGTTGCCTAATAATTATGCACAGTAATAGTCACCTGCACACACAGATATCCCCTAAAATAGCTAAAACTAAACACAAACTAAAAACTACTTCCGAAAACATTCAGCTTTGATATTAATGTGTTTTTTGGGTTCATTGAGAACATGGTTGTTGTTCAATAATAAAATTATTCCTCAAAAATACAACTTGCCTAATAATTCTGCACTCCCTGTATGAGAGTAAGAAGAAAAGTATATCTTTGTGTCCACCTTTCTCTGTTAATGCCCTACCTGGCCCCCTGGCAAAGCTTTGCTAGATCCGCCCCTGCACAGTTACCAGCTGTCAGCTAAATAAAAAAGGAGCTTGGTGTTTATTTCTCTCAGAAACAGTTCATAACTTCCCTTCAACTCATTCATGTCACCGAAAAAAAGGTAAACCTGTTTCTCCATCACCAGTTCAGCTCTGATGATTCAGTAAGGTCATCTCCTGGTTTCGACCAGCCGCTTCTACAGCTGTGGCTCCAGCAAACATCAGCTGATACTAGAAATTAAAATCAAATGAATTCTAACAACAGCTGATCAAGCTTAAACGTGCTGCTGTTGTTTAGCGCGATAAACAAACAAGAGAGAAAAGCCGATCATTGATCAGTTTCATGACTGAAGTTTGAACAGGCGAGAGAATGACAGGGGAGGCTGTCATAAAGTTCAACATCAGTAACTTAGCGCGCACACAGCTGTATAGAAACTCCATCGTGCTAGCTACCACGCAGTACGAGTTATTATAACTGATTGTAAAAAACGAAAATAAACTACACCTAAATCGGTTTATATCTGACCCAAATAGAGTGCAGGTCATAACTTCTTACCTGAAATTCAGTTCACCTCACGCTCTGACCGGCAGCCGCCTGCTTCTCCTGCCTTCGGTTTCCCTGATCCACGATCTACCACCGGTCGATCGGCGGTCGCCTCGCCGCCTCGTTCCCCGCATGTTCTTTCTGACACACACCGGTGGATAGCTGCCTCGGTTGTAGCTCCGCGTCAGCGACTACCAAACAACTCAGTTATTTTTTCCACATCGACCAGCATCTGGACAATCCACCGCCTTTCACTGTTTGTACCGTTACTAAAAAAAAACCCTCATCGGCTCATAAAAACGAAAAATAAGTCCAGCTATGACCCTGAGTCAAAAAGACAGCCAGCTCGGGTTAGCTAGCTACCTGTCTAGCTCTTTGCAGGCACCGAAAACATCAGAGCTAATATGGGATGTCTTGGTAACACGAGCAGATATTTGAAGTTTACATCTGGCCAATCCACCACCTTTCACTGTTTATACCGTTACTAAAATGAATAAATAAATAAATCATCGGTCCATATAAACGAAAAATAAGTCCAGCTAAAACACATACTGTCGGCGAGCGACCGGGTGCTGACACGAGTTTCACCCGCCTCAATATAAGCCAAGCCTGGGTGCTTTTTCACGAAGGGTCGCTAGCGGTGCTAGCTAACTATGCTAGCGGCGCTAGCTAGCTAGCCGGCTATCAGCAACACATAAGAGAACTGCTGCTAAATAAACTACACCTAAACTCGGTTTATATCTGACCCAAATAGAGTGCAGGTCATAACTTCTTACCTGAAATTCAGTTCACCTCACGCTCCTGCCTTCGCTTTCCCTGATCCACGATTGACCTCCGCGTTAGCAAACACTGGTCGATCAGCGGTCGCGGCATGTCCTTTCTGTCATACACCGGTGGATAGCTGCCCACTGTTGTAGCTCCGCATTATAGCACCACCAAACAACTCAGTTATTTTTTCCACATCCAGCTGTAACTCCGATTCTGTGCGAGCATTTGCGAGAGACCGGGGAGGTGAAAGAAGAGAGAGTCCCCTCGCTATCCATTTGCAGCCAAGTGCGGCAGCTAGCTAGGTAGCCGGCTAGCTGTCAGGCAGGACCGAGTCGTCAGAGCATGTCGCTAATATGGGATGTCTTGATAAAACAAGCAGATATTTGAAGTTTACACACCTACATTCTCGCCTGAAAATATCTTAAAAGTTATTTTGTGACCTAGAAACACGAATAAAAGACATATAAAACGAAGTGGTGGCCGCCATTGTTTAACTCGGAGAGGGTGCTATGAATTGTGGGATATGGAGTTTTCCACCAAGCATAGGATTTAACTATTCAATGGTTCGCGAACCTTAAACTCCAATTCCTGAAAGCAGCGATGCGCCCATGATTGTCTCATTACGGTATCCAAATAAGGTAACAGGCTGTACCACTCCCGGCTACCACTAGAGAGAGCCAACACCACAAATGAAGTTTGTTTTTCATGACAGATGGCCAACAACAAATGAAGTCTGTTTATTTGGCGCCAAAAGATGAATTGGCCTAAATTTGCACTAAAATATTAATATTTAAAAAACTATAAAAGTCATAAACACCAAAAGTCATACATAATAGTCCAGCTCCAGCCGCACAAAATGATCTAACATATGTAACCTAATGTCAAAACTGTTCGGCAGAGGAGCGCGGGAAAATTTTCACTAAAATATTAATATTTAAAAAACTATAAAATTCATAAACACCAAAAGTCATAGCACACCATTCCAGATCCGGCCGCACAAAATGAGGTAACATATATGAAGCTTGTCTCAAACTGCGGGGCGTGATACGTGCCGAAATTTAGGCGGAAGATGGAGAATAATAATAACTAGAAAGCGAAAATTTCAGAAGAAATTTTATGTGTGCCTATGCCGCTGCTAATCTGTGTAGTTTTCCATTCATACGGCTACAGACAGCAAAACTCAGAAGAGCAGCCATTCTCCACCATGAATTATGGTAAAAACAAACACCGCTCGCGCCTCACAGATGACAGCTTACAGTTTTGGGTAAAGATGAGGTCACTTTGTACAGCCCCGATTTGCAGACGCTGTGCACACAGGTTCATAAGCAGAAGTCCCTCTGTACCACGGCAGACCCCGACAATGTTTGCACGAACACACTTTGAACCAGTACGTTATGGACCACTTTTCACACATGGTTGGTGTACCCTCCCAGCCAGCTGTAGCTTTTCAACTCACAGCCCGACACACACCCAAAAAACAGCCGAGAGAGCACAGACTACGCCCGAGAGGTGTGATTGCAGATGCCCCTCAGGTGGGTCCACCTCCCCTGCAGCGGCACTGCAGACCACGCCCCGCCACACATATCAAACACGTAAAATAAATATTTATGCACTTTTGCATTCACTTTTTGTTTTTTGTTATTTTTACACAGTGTTCTGAATGATGAACAATGGTCTACAGCCAATCTTGTGTATTATTATACAAACTTTGGTTGTAAGATTCAGATAACTATTTAATAAAAGCTAAATATTTTATACAGGGAGTGCAGAATTATTAGGCAAATGAGTATTTTGTCCACATCATCCCCTTCATGCATGTTGTCTTACTCCAAGCTGTATAGGCTCGAAAGCCTACTACCAATTAAGCATATTAGGTGATGTGCATCTCTGTAATGAGAAGGGGTATGGTCTAATGACATCAACACCCTATATCAGGTGTGCATAATTATTAGGCAACTTCCTTTCCTTTGGCAAAATGGGTCAAAAGAAGGACTTGACAGGCTCAGAAAAGTCAAAAATAGTGAGATATCTTGCAGAGGATGCAGCAGTCTTAAAATTGCAAAGCTTCTGAAGCGTGATCATCGACAATCAAGCGTTTCATTCAAAATAGTCAACAGGGTCGCAAGAAGCGTGTGGAAAAACCAAGGCGCAAAATAACTGCCCATGAACTGAGAAAAGTCAAGCGTGCAGCTGCCAAGATGCCACTTGCCACCAGTTTGGCCATATTTCAGAGCTGCAACATCACTGGAGTGCCCAAAAGCACAAGGTGTGCAATACTCAGAGACATGGCCAAGGTAAGAAAGGCTGAAAGACGACCACCACTGAACAAGACACACAAGCTGAAACGTCAAGACTGGGCCAAGAAATATCTCAAGACTGATTTTTCTAAGGTTTTATGGACTTATGAAATGAGAGTGAGTCTTGATGGGCCAGATGGATGGGCCCGTGGCTGGATTGGTAAAGGGCAGAGAGCTCCAGTCCCACTCAGACGCCTGCAAGGTGGAGGTGGAGTACTGGTTTGGGCTGGTATCATCAAAGGTGAGCTTGTGGGGCCTTTTCGGGTTGAGGATGGAGTCAAGCTCAACTCCCAGTCCTACTGCAAGTTTCTGGAAGACACCTTCTTCAAGCAGTGGTACAGGAAGAAGTCTGCATCCTTCAAGAAAACATGATTTTCATGCAGGACAATGCTCCATCACACGCGTCCAAGTACTCCACAGCGTGGCTGGCAAGAAAGGGTTTAAAAGAAGAAAAACTAATGACATGGCCTCCTTGTTCACCTGATCTGAACCCCATTGAGAACCTGTGGTCCATCATCAAATGTGAGATTTACAAGGAGGGAAAACAGTACACCTCTCTGAACAGTGTCTGGGAGGCTGTGGTTGCTGCTGCACGCAATGTTGATGGTGAACAGATCAAAACACTGACAGAATCCATGGATGGCAGGCTTTTGAGTGTCCTTGCAAAGAAAGGTGGCTATATTGGTCGCTGATTTGTTTTTTGTTTTGTTTTTGAATGTCAGAAATGTATATTTGTGAATGTGGAGATGTTATATTGGTTTCACTGGTAAAAATAAATAATTGAAATGGGTATATATTTGTTTTTTGTTAAGTTGCCTAATAATTATGCACAGTAATAGTCACCTGCACACACAGATATCCCCCTAAAATAGCTAAAACTAAACACAAACTAAAAACTACTTCCGAAAACATTCAGCTTTGTATTAATGAGTTTTTGGGTTCATTGAGAACATGGTTGTTGTTCAATAATAAAATTATTCCTCAAAAATACAACTTGCCTAATAATTCTGCACTCCCTGTATTTGTCTCTCAAAAATAGTTCATAACTTCCCTTCAACTTATTCATGTCACCTAAAAGGTAAACCTGTTTCTCCATCACCAGTTCAGCTCTGATGATTCAGTAAGGACATCTGCCGTTTTTACAGCTGTAGCTCCAGCAAACATCAGCTGATACCAGAAATTAAAAGCAAATGAATTCTAACAACAGCTGATCAAGCTTAAAGGTGCTGCTGTTGTTTGCGCGATAAACAAACAAGAGAGAAACGCCGATCATTGATCAGTTTCATGACTGAAGTTTCAACAGGCGAGAGAATGACAGGGGAGGCTGTCATAAAGTTCACCATGCGCACACAGCTGTATAGAAACTCTGTCGTGCTAGCTAGACGCAGTACGAGTTATTGTAACTGATTGTAAAAAGTCAGCACAACAAAATAAACTACACCTAAACTCGGTTTATATCTGACCCAAATAGAGTGCAGGTCATAACTTCTTACCTGAAATTCAGTCACCTCACGCTCCGACCGGCAGCCGCCTGCTTCTCCTGCCTTCGGTTTCCCTGATCCACGATCTACCACCGGTTGATCGGCGGTCGCCTCGCCGCCTCGTTCCCCCATGTTCTTTCTGACACACACCGGTGGATAGCTGCCCTCGGTTGTAGCTCCGCGTCAGCGACTACCAAACAACTCAGTTATTTTTTCCACATCGACCAGCATCTGGACAATCCACTGCCTTTCACTGTTTGTACCGTTACTAAAAAAAAAACCCTCATCGGCTCATAAAACGAAAAATAAGTCCAGCTATGACCCTGAGTCAAAAAGACAGCCAGCTCGGGTTAGCTAGCTACCTGTCTAGCTCTTTGCAGGCACCGAAAACATCAGAGCTAATATGGGATGTCTTGGTAACACGAGCAGATATTTGAAGTTTACATCTGGCCAATCCACCACCTTTCACTGTTATACCGTTACTAAAATGAATAAATAAATAAATCATCGGTCCATATAAACGAAAAATAAGTCCAGCTAAAACACATACTGTCGGCGAGCGACCGGGTGCTGACACGAGTTTCACCCGCCTCAATATAAGCCAAGCCTGGGTGCTTTTTCACGAAGGGTCGCTAGCGGTGCTAGCTAACTATGCTAGCGGCACTAGCTAGCTAGCCGGCTATCAGCAACACATAAGAGAACTGCTGCTAAATAAACTACACCTAAACTCGGTTTATATCTGACCCAAATAGAGTGCAGGTCATAACTTCTTACCTGAAATTCAGTTCACCTCACGCTCCTGCCTTCGCTTTCCCTGATCCAGATTGACCTCCGCGTTAGCAAACGCCTGCCCGGCCTCATGTGTCTCGTTGGCGGCATGTCCTTTCTGTCACACACCGGTGGTAGCTGCCCTCTGTTGTAGCTCCACCACCAAACAACTCAGTTATTTTTTCCACATCGACCAGCATCATCGGCCCATATAACGAAAAATAAGTCCAGCTAAGACACAGACCCTTGCCGAGCGATCGGGCGATTAAACAAATTTAGCCACCTCACTATCAGCCAGCCTGGGTGGTTTTTCACGAAGGGGCGCTAGCTAGCTAAGCTAGCGGCGCTAGCTAGCTAGCCGGCTATCAGCAACACTTAAAGAATTGTCGCTAATATGGGATGTCTTGATAAAACGAGCAGATATTTGAAGTTTACACACCTACATTCTCGCCTGAAAATATCTTAAAAGTGTATTTTGTGACCTAGAAACACGAATAAAAGACATATAAAACGAAGTGGTGTCCGCCATTGTTTGACTCGGTAGAGGCATGCTATGAATTGTGGGATATGTAGTTTTCACCAAGCATGGCACCCTTTAGGCCGTACTACTCCCGGTATACCACTAGAGAGAGCCAACCCACCACAAATGAAGTCTGTTTCTATGGTGCCAAAAGCAGAATCTTTCTCAGGAGCCTAGAAATTGGCCTAAATTGCACTAAAATCTAAATATTTCAAAAACTATAAAAGTTATAACACCAAAAGTCACACCATACTAGCCCAGCTCCAGCCGCACAAAATGATGTAACATATGTACCCTATGTCAAAACTGTTTGGCAGAGGAGCGCGGGAAAATTTTCACTAAAATATTAATATTTAAAAAACTATAATAGTCATAAACACCAAAAGTCATAGCACACCATTCCAGATCCAGCCGCACAAATGAGGTAACATATATGAAGCTTTCTCAAAACTGCGGGGCGTGATACGTGCCGAAATTTAGGCGGAAGATGGAGAAATAATAATAATATAATAAATAACTAGAAAGCGAAAATTTCAGAAGAAATTTTATGTGTGCCTATGCCGCTGCTAATCTGTGTAGTTTGCCATTCATACGGCTACAGACAGCAAAACTCAGAAGAGCAGCCATTCTCCACCATGAATTATGGTAAAACAAACACCGCTCGCGCCTCACAGATGACAGCTTACAGTTTTGGGTAAAGATGAGGTCACTTTGTACAGCCCCGATTTGCAGACGCTGTGCACACAGGTTCATAGCAGAAGTCCCTTGTACCACGGCAGACCCGACAATGTTTGCACGAACACACTTTGAACCAGTACGTTATGGACCACTTTTCACACATGGTTGGTGTACCCTCCCAGCCAGCTGTAGCTTTTCAACTCACAGCCCGAACACACCCAAAAACAGCCGAGAGAGCACAGACTACGCCCGAGAGGTGTGATTGCAGATGCCCCTCAGGTGGGTCCACCTCCCCTGCAGCGGCACTGCAGACCACGCCCCGCCACACATATCAAACACGTAAAATAAATATTTATGCACTTTTGCATTCACTTTTTGTTTTTGTTATTTTTACACAGTGTTCTGAATGATGAACAATGGTCTACAGCCAATCTTGTGTATTATTATACAAACTTTGGTTGTAAGATTCAGATAACTATTTAATAAAAGCTAAATATTTTATACAGGGAGTGCAGAATTATTAGGCAAATGAGTATTTTGTCCACATCATCCCTTCATGCATGTTGTCTTACTCCAAGCTGTATAGGCTCGAAAGCCTACTACCAATTAAGCATATTAGGTGATGTGCATCTCTGTAATGAGAAGGGGTATGGTCTAATGACATCAACACCCTATATCAGGTGTGCATAATTATTAGGCAACTTCCTTTCCTTTGGCAAAATGGGTCAAAAGAAGGACTTGACAGGCTCAGAAAAGTCAAAAATAGTGAGATATCTTGCAGAGGCATGCAGCAGTCTTAAAATTGCAAAGCTTCTGAAGCGTGATCATCGAACAATCAAGCGTTTCATTCAAAATAGTCAACAGGGTCGCAAGAAGCGTGTGGAAAAACCAAGGGCAAAATAACTGCCCATGAACTGAGAAAAGTCAAGCGTGCAGCTGCCAAGATGCCACTTGCCACCAGTTTGGCCATATTTCAGAGCTGCAACATCACTGGAGTGCCCAAAAGCACAAGGTGTGCAATACTCAGAGACATGGCCAAGGTAAGAAAGGCTGAAAGACGACCACCACTGAACAAGACACACAAGCTGAAACGTCAAGACTGGGCCAAGAAATATCTCAAGACTGATTTTTCTAAGGTTTTATGGACTGATGAAATGAGAGTGAGTCTTGATGGGCCAGATGGATGGGCCCGTGGCTGGATTGGTAAAGGGCAGAGAGCTCCAGTCCGACTCAGACGCCAGCAAGGTGGAGGTGGAGTACTGGTTTGGGCTGGTATCATCAAAGGTGAGCTTGTGGGGCCTTTTCGGGTTGAGGATGGCGTCAAGCTCAACTCCCAGTCCTACTGCAAGTTTCTGGAAGACACCTTCTTCAAGCAGTGGTACAGGAAGAAGTCTGCATCCTTCAAGAAAAACATGATTTTCATGCAGGACAATGCTCCATCACACGCGTCCAAGTACTCCACAGCGTGGCTGGCAAGAAAGGGTTTAAAAGAAGAAAAACTAATGACATGGCCTCCTTGTTCACCTGATCTGAACCCCATTGAGAACCTGTGGTCCATCATCAAATGTGAGATTTACAAGGAGGGAAAACAGTACACCTCTCTGAACAGTGTCTGGGAGGCTGTGGTTGCTGCTGCACGCAATGTTGATGGTGAACAGATCAAAACACTGACAGAATCCATGGATGGCAGGCTTTTGAGTGTCCTTGCAAAGAAAGGTGGCTATATTGGTCGCTGATTGTTTTTGTTTTGTTTTTGAATGTCAGAAATGTATATTTGTGAATGTGGAGATGTTATATTGGTTTCACTGGTAAAAATAAATAATTGAAATGGGTATATATTTGTTTTTTGTTAAGTTGCCTAATAATTATGCACAGTAATAGTCACCTGCACACACAGATATCCCCCTAAAATAGCTAAAACTAACACAAACTAAAAACTACTTCCGAAAAACATTCAGCTTGATATTAATGTTTTTTGGGTTCATTGAGAACATGGTTGTTGTTCAATAATAAAATTATTCCTCAAAATACAACTTGCCTAATAATTCTGCACTCCCTGTATGAGAGTAAGAAAGAAAAGTATATCTTTGTGTCCACCTTTCTCTGTTAATGCCCTACCTGGCCCCCTGGCAAAAGCTTTGCTAGATCCGCCCCTGCACAGTTACCAGCTGTCAGCTAAATAAAAAAAGGAGCTTGGTGTTTATTTCTCTCAGAAACAGTTCATAACTTCCCTTCAACTCATTCATGTCACCTAAAAAAAAGGTAAACCTGTTTCTCCATCACCAGTTCAGCTCTGATGATTCAGTAAGGTCATCTCCTGGTTTCGACCAGCCGCTTCTACAGCTGTGGCTCCAGCAAACATCAGCTGATACTAGAAATTAAAATCAAATGAATTCTAACAACAGCTGATCAAGCTTAAACGTGCTGCTGTTGTTTAGCGCGATAAACAAACAAGAGAGAAAAGCCGATCATTGATCAGTTCATGACTGAAGTTTGAACAGGCGAGAGAATGACAGGGGAGGCTGTCATAAACTCCATCGTGCTAGCTACCACGCAGTACGAGTTATTATAACTGATTGTAAAAAGTCAGCACAACGAAAATAAACTACACCTAAACTCGGTTTATATCTGACCCAAATAGAGTGCAGGTCATAACTTCTTACCTGAAATTCAGTTCACCTCACGCTCCGACCGCAGCCGCCTGCTTCTCCTGCCTTCGTTTCCCTGATCCACATCTACCACCGGTCGATCGGCGGTCGCCTCGCCGCCTCGTTCCCCGCATGTTCTTTCTGACACACACCGGTGGATAGCTGCCCTCGGTTGTAGCTCCGCGTCAGCGACTACCAAACAACTCAGTTATTTTTTCCACATCGACCAGCATCTGGACAATCCACCGCCTTTCACTGTTGTACCGTTACTAAAAAAAACCCTCATCGCTCATAAAACGAAAAATAAGTCCAGCTATGACCCTGAGTCAAAAAGACAGCCAGCTCGGGTTAGCTAGCTACCTGTCTAGCTCTTTGCAGGCACCGAAAACATCAGAGCTAATATGGGATGTCTTGGTAACACGAGCAGATATTGAAGTTTACATCTGCCAATCCACCACCTTTCACTGTTTATACCGTTACTAAAATGAATAAATAAATAAATCATCGGTCCATATAAACGAAAAATAAGTCCAGCTAAAACACATACTGTCGGCGAGCGACCGGGTGCTGACACGAGTTTCACCCGCCTCAATATAAGCCAAGCCTGGTGCTTTTTCACGAAGGGTCGCTAGCGGTGCTAGCTAACTATGCTAGCGGCGCTAGCTAGCTAGCCGGCTATCAGCACACATAAGAGAACTGCTGCTAAATAAACTACACCTAAACTCGGTTTATATCTGACCCAAATAGAGTGCAGGTCATAACTTCTTACCTGAAATCAGTTCACCTCACGCTCCTGCCTTCGCTTTCCCTGATCCACGATGACCTCCGCGTTAGCAAACACCGTCGATCGGCGGTCGCGGCATGTCCTTTCTGTCATACACCGGTGGATAGCTGCCCACTGTTGTAGCTCCGCGTTATAGCACCACCAAACAACTCAGTTATTTTTTCCACATCCAGCTGTAACTCCGATTCTGTGCGAGCATTTGCGAGAGACCGGGGAGGTGAAACGACAGAGAGAGTCCCCTCGCTATCCATTTGCAGCCAAGTGCGGCAGCTAGCTAGGTAGCCGGCTAGCTGTCAGGCAGGACCGACGTCGTCAGAGCACTGTCGCTAAATATGGGATGTCTTGATAAAACAAGCAGATATTTGAAGTTTACACACCTACATTCTCGCCTGAAAATATCTTAAAAGTTTATTTTGTGACCTAGAAACACGAATAAAAGACATATAAAACGAAGTGGTGGCCGCCATTGTTCACTCTGTAGAGGCGTGCTATGAATTGTGGGATATGGAGTTTTCAAACACAAGGATAATCTTTCGGCTGTACTACTCCCGGTATAACCACTAGAGAGAGCCAAGACACCACAAATGAAGTCTGTTTATTTGGCGCCAAAAGATGAATTGGCCTAAATTTGACTAAATATTAATATTTAAAAACTATAAAAGTCATAAACACCAAAAGTCACAACATAATAGTCCAGCTCCAGCCGCACAAAATGATCTAACATATGTAATCCTAATGTCAAAACTGTTTGGCAGAGGAGCGCGGGAAAATTTCACTAAATATTAATATTTAAAAACTATAAATTCATAAACACCAAAAGTCATAGCACACCATTCCAGATCCGGCCGCACAAAATGAGGTAACATATATGAAGCTTGTCTCAAAACTGCGGGCGTGATACGTGCCGAAATTTAGGCGGAAGATGGAGAATAATAATAATAGAATAATAAATCCGACGAATAGTAATATGGCATAGGCATAATAATAATAAGAATAATAAATCCGAGAATATAATATGTGTGCCTCTTGTCATAGGCACACATAAGAACTAGAAGCGAAAATTTCAGAAGAAATTTATGTGTGCCTATGCCGCTGCTAATCTGTGTAGTTTTCCATTCATACGGCTACAGAGCAAAACTCAGAAGAGCAGCCATTCTCCACCATGAATTATGGTAAAAACAAACACCGCTCGCGCTCACAGATGACAGCTTACAGTTTTGTGTAAAGATGAAGTTACTTCGTACAGCGCCGATTTGCAGACGCTGTGCACACAGGTTCATAGCAGAAGTCCCATTGTACCACGGCAGACCCGACAATGCATGAACCACACTTTGAAGCATTACATTATGGACCACTTTTCACACATGCATTCACTTTTTGTTTTTTGTTATTTTTACACAGTGTTCTGAATTATGAACAATGGTCTACAGCCAATCTGTGTATTATTATACAAACTTTGGTTGTGAGATTCAGATAACTATTTAATAAAAGCTAAATATTTTATATGAGAGTAAGAAAGAAAAGTATATCTTTGTGTCCACCTTTCTCTGTAATGCCCTGCTCCCCCCCCCCTAAAAGCTTTGCATGATCCCCTGCACAGTTACCAGCTGTCAGCTACACAAAAAGGAGCTTGGTCTTTGTCTCTCAGAAACAACTCATAACTTCCCTTCAACTCATTCATGTCACCTAAAGTGTAAACCTGTTTCTCCATCACCAGTTCAGCTCTGATGATTCAGTAAGGACATCTCCTGATTTCATCTTCATGGCTCCAGCAAACATCAGCTGATACTAGAAATTAAATCAAAAGAATTCTAACAACAAGCTGATCAAGCTTAAACGTGCTGCTGTTGTTTAGCGCGATAAATAAGAGCGAACAGCCGATCATTGATCAGTTTCATGATTGACGTTTCAACACTCGAGAGAATGACAGGGGGAGGCTTCGTAACGACAGAAAAATCATAATGTTTTCTCTGAATGTGGGACGATTCCGTTTGTACGCATGGCAACTCTATGAACTAACCCTAATGAATAAAATAAAGTCCA